>NC_057812.1:639753156-639905958 GCF_018294505.1 Triticum aestivum
CTCCCGCGCGCTGCTGCGCTCACCGCCGCCGCCACCTTTGACCAGTGCCCCTGGCCGCACTGCTCCGGCCGGTGGCGCCTCGGCCAAACCTCACCGGCGCGCTACCGCTCCCACCGTGCGGCGGGCCACGCCTGGACCGTCTCGGGCACCCAGCGCCCACGCCCGTTCGGGCGGTGCCCGCGCTCGCACCGCCCTGTGCCCGTTAGGCCCTTGGGGCCACAGACATGTGGGGCCCCAGCCCCAGAACGATTATAAGAAAAAAAAAGAAAGAAAGAAAGAATTAAAAAAATATATATGATAAATAAATAATTAATAATAAAATTAATTAACTAATTAATTAACTAATTAATTAACTTATCTAATCTTGTTTAGTTTAACTAATTAAGATTAATTAACCTAATAAATAGTTACCCTAATTGTTAATTAGCTAAACAATCCCTAACAGGTGGGACCCACCTGTCAGGTTGACCAAGTCAACTGCTGACGTCATGCTGACATCATGCTGACATCAGCAAATATTGTTTTGGATAATGTTGAATTTAAATAAATAATTAAAATCAGAAAATGATTAAATCTTTAGAAAATCATATCTTTTAATCCGTAACTCGGATTAAAATATTTTCAACACGAAAGTTGCTCAGAACGACGGGACGAATCCGGATACGCGGTCCGTTCGTCCGCCACACCCCCCTAACCTATCGAACTCGCAACTTTCCCCCTCCGGCTCCTCTGCCCGAAAACACGAAACACCGGGGATATTTTCCCGGATGTTTCCCCCTTCACCGGTATCGCCCATCCCTACGCTAGGTCACACCGAACACCGCGTATTGCCTTGTTATATTTTGTGATGCTTTGTTTGCTCTGTATTCATTATTTCTTCCCCCTCTTCTCTCCGGTAGACTACGAGACCGACGCTGCTGCTGACCAGTTCGACTACGGAGTTGACGACCCCTCTCTCTTGCCAGAGCAACCAGGCAAGCCCCCCCCCCCTTGATCACCAGATATCGCCTATTCTCCTCTATACTGCTTGCATTAGAGTAGTGTAGCATGTTACTGCTTTCGTTAATCCTATTCTGATGCATAGCCTGACATTGTCGCTACATCTGTTGATACCTTACCTGCAATCCTAAATGCTTAGTATAGGATGCTAGTTTATCATCATTGGCCCTACATTCTTGTCAGTCTGCCTTGCTATACTATCGGGCCGTGATCACTTGGGAGGTGATCACGGGTATATACTATACATACATACATACTATACAGATGGTGACTAAAGTCGGGTCAGCTCATTGAGTACCCGCAAGTGATTCTGACGAGGGGGCTGAAAGGACAGGTGGCTCCATCCCGGTAGAGGTGGGCCTGGGTTCCCGACGGCCCTCGATTGTTACTTTGTGGCGGAGCGGCAGGGCAGGTTGAGACCACCTAGGAGACAGGTGGGCCTGGCCCTGTTCGGCGTTCGCGGATACTTAACACGCTTAACGAGATCTTGGTATTTGATCTGAGTCGGCTACGAGCCTATACGCACTAACCATCTACGCGGGAGTAGTTATGGGTATCCCGGCGTCGTGGTATCAGCCGAAGCACTTCAGACGTCAGCGACGAAGCGGCGCGCGCCGGATTGGACTGGAACGCCTACTAGGCTAGGTCTGCTTCCGGTCGCCCTCGCAACGTGCAGGTGTGCTCAGGGCGATGGGCCCAGACCCCTGCGCGCTTAGGTTTAGACCGGCGTGCTGGCCTCTCTGTTGTGCCTAGGTGGGGCTGCGACGTGTTGATCTTCCGAGGCCGGGCATGACCCAAGAAAGTGTGTCCGGCCAAATGGGATCGAGCGTGTTGGGCTATGTGGTGCACCCCTGCAGGGAAGTTTAATCTATTCGAATAGCCGTGATCTTCGGTAACAGGACGACTTGGAGTTGTACCTTGACCTTATGACAACTAGAACCGGATACTTAATAAAACACACCCTTCCAAGTTCCACAGACAACCCAGTGATCGCTTTTCCGCAGGGCGACGAGGAGAGGATCGCCGGGTAGGATTATGCTATGAGATGCTATTTGGAGATGCTACTTGGAGATGCTACTTGGATGACTTCAATCTACTCTCTTCTACTTGATGCAAGGCGGAGGCTGCCAGAAGCGTAGTCTTCGATAGGACTAGCTATCCCCCTCTTATTCTGGCATTCTGCAGTTCAGTCCACTGATATGGCCTCCTTACACATATACCCATGCATATGTAGTGTAGTTCCTTGCTTGCGAGTACTTTGGATGAGTACTCACGGTTGCTTTCTCCCCCCTTTTTCCCCCTTTCCTTTCTTTCTGGTTGTCGCAACCAGTTGCTGGAGCCCTGGAGCCAGACGCCACCGTCGACGACGACTACTACACCGGAGGTGCCTACTACTACGTGCAGCCCGCTGACGACGACCAGGAGTAGTTAGGAGGATCCCAGGCAGGAGGCCTGCGCCTCTTTCGATCTGTACCCCCAGTTTGTGCTAGCCTTCTTAAGGCAAACTTGTTTAACTTATGTCTGTACTCAGATATTGTTGCTTCCGCTGACTCGTCTATGATCGGGCATTTGTATTCGAGCCCTCGAGGCCCCTGGCTTGTAGTATGATGCTTGTATGACTTATTTTATTTGTAGAGTTGTGTTGTGATATCTTCCCATGAGTCCCTGATCTTGATCGTACACATTTGCGTGCATGATTAGTGTACGATTGAATCGGGGGTGTCACACTTGATCCCTGGTATCCACTACGTTCTAAGATTGATGTTGCTATGACTTTGCCATGCTTAATGCTTGTCACTTTGGGCCCGGGTGCCATGATTTCAGATCTGAACCGTTTATGTTATTACCATTATATCCATGTTCTAGATCCGATCTTGCAAGTTATAGTCACCTACTACATGTTACGATCCGGCAACCCCGGAGTGACAATAACCGGTACTTCTCCCGGTGATGACAGTAGTTTGAGGAGTTCATGTATTCACTATGTGTTAATTCTTTGTTTCGGTTCTCTATTAAAAGGACCCCGCTGCCATGGGAGGGTAGGACAAAAGATGTCATGCAAGTTCTTTCCATAAGCACGTATGACTATTTACTGAATACATGCCTACATTATATTGACGAACTGGAGCTAGTGCCGTATCGCCCTAGGTTATAACTGTCTCATGATGAATATCATCCAATAAGTCACCGATCCAATGCCTACGAATTTATCTTATATTATTCCTACTAAGTTATTACTGCTATCATCATTGTTACACTTGCTACAAAACTATTGCTATCACTGTTACCATTACCATTACTATTGCTACTATTATCAAAACTACCATACTACTTTGCTACTGATCACTTTGCTGCAGATAATTAATCTCCAGGTGTGGTTGAATTGATGACTCAGCTGCTAATACCTTCAAATATTCTTTGGCTCCCCTTGTGTCGAATATATAAATTTGGGTTGAATACTCCACCCTCGAAAACTGTTGCGATCCCCTATACTTATGGGTTATCAAGACCTTTTTCTGGCGCCGTTGCCGGGGAGCATAGCTATATTTGTTGAGTCACTTGGGATTATTCTCATATTATCACTATGAAGAATCTGAAGGATGTTAAGACTAAAATATTTCCCTCAAAGACGAGGGGAGGTAAGGAACTGCCATCCAGTTCTGCTTTAGAATCACCTTCTGTTATAAGTAAACTTGCACCACCACCACATGCTATTAATTCTGATATGTCGCAAGTTATTGATGATGCTACTTCTGCTATGGATAATGCTTATGATAATGCTAGTACCTTGCTTAATGACGATGTGCCACTTGGTGACTTTCTTGATAAACAAATTGCTAGAGTTATATAACATGATGTTGTTGAATCTGATGATGGGCTTGAAACTGAAACTCCCGAAACACCTGCTAGAAGTAGCCCTCCTAGATTTGAATTGCCTAAGTTACCGAAAGGTTATGTTATGAGTGAAGAAACAACTAGAGATATTCTTGCTTGCAGAGATAGAGATGATCTAGAGAAATTATTATGCAAGTATAAAGAAAAATCTCTGAATGCTAGAATGAAATGTGACCCTAAGTTTGCTACTTCACCTATCTTTATTGATGATAAGGATTATGAATTCTCTATCGACCCAGAGTTAATTACTTTGGTTGAATCTGATCCTTTCCATGGTTATGAAACTGAAACTGTTGTGGCACATCTTACTAAGTTGAATGACATAGCCCCCCTTTTTACTCATGATGAGAAAACTTGCTATTACTATATTGTCAAATTATTTCCCTTCTAATTAAAGGGTGATGCTAAAGCTTGGTACAATACTCTTGCTCCTAGTTGTGTGCGTAGTCTCCAGGATATGTTTTATTACTTCTCTGAAAAATATTTTCCTGCTCACAAGAAACAAGCTGCCTTACAGGAAATATTTAACTTTGTTCAAATTAAAGAAGAGAGTCTGCCACAAGCTTGGGGGAGGCTTTGCCAATTACTTAATGCTTTGCATGATCATCCTCTTAAGAAAAATGAAATACTTGATATCTTCTATAATGGACTAACTGATGCTTCTAGGGACTTCCTAGATAGTTGTGTTGGTTGTATTTTTAGGGAATGAACTGTTGGACAAGCTGAGGAATTATTGAATAACATATTGAAAAATTATGATGATTGGACTATTCTTGAATCACCACCTAAACCCACTCCGAAGAAGAGGGGTATATTATATCTGATTCCCGAAGATATGCAAGAGGCAAAGAAATCTATGAAGGAAAAATGTATTAAAGCTGAGGATGTTAAAATTTTACCTTCTATTGAAGAAATACATGGGCTTAATACACCGCCATTGCCTAAGGTGGTAGAGGTAAATTCTCTAATGAAGTTCAATGATAATGACAATCCTCACAATATGCATCCTAGCCAATGCCTTTATGAGTTTGAAAACTATATTAGAAAACAGGATTACTTCAATGCAAATGTTGTGAAACAATTGAAATATAATTCTGATATGATTGCTCGCTTGAGTGACTTGTTATTTATAATATCAAATGATGTTAGAGGTGTTGGAAAGCATGCTTCTATGGTTCAAACTCAGTTACAACAAGTTGCTAAATCTCAAAGAGATTTGCTTGATGAAAAGAATAATAATATGCATGACTTTGTTGTTAGAATTGCAACTAGAGGAGGTAAAATGACTCAGGAACCACTTTATCCTGAGGGACACCCAAAAAGAATTGAACAATATTCACAAAGAGCTAACACTAGTGCACCTAGTCCTTCTAGAAAGAAAAATAAAAAGGAAAATGATAGGACTTTGCATGCTTCTAGTGAACCTGAAATAGAAAAACCTCCTGACAATGATAATGAAACTTCTATCTCTGATGCTGAAACCCAGTCTGGTAATGAACACTCACGTAGTGATAATGAAAAGGATAATGTTAATGTTCATGAAGATACCCAACCAAATAATAAAGAACTAGACAATGATGTTGAGATAGAACCAGCTGTTGATCTTGATAACCCACATCCTAAGAATAAAAGGTATGACAAAAGAGACTTCATTGCTAGAAAACACGGTAAAGAAAGAGAACCGTGGGTTCAAAAACCTATGCCTTTTCCACCTAAGTCAACTAAAAAGAATAATGATGAAGAATTTGAATGCTTTGCTGAAATGCTGAGGAAACTTGATATTATTGCAATTCCTACAAGCATATGCTCCTCCCTCATAACAATTTTCAGTAGCATCATGAATGAATTCAACAATATAACCATCACATAAAGCATTATTTTCATGATCTACAAGCATAGAAATTTTACTACTCTCCACATAAGCAAATTTCTTCTCATGAATAGAAGTGGGAGCAAACTCAACAAAATAACTATCATGTGAGGCATAATCCAATTGAAAATTAAAATCATGATGACAAGTTCCATGGTTATCATTATTCTTTATAGAATACATATCATCACAATAATCATCATAAATAGCAACTTTATTCTCATAATCAATTGAAACCTCTTCCAAAATAGCGGATTCATCACTAAATAAAGTCATGACCTCTCCAAATCCACTTTCATAAATATTATAAGATTCAACACCCTCCAAAATAGTGGGATCGTTACTTCCTAAAGTTGACACTCTTCCAAACCCACTTTCATCAATATAATCATCATAAATAGGAGGCATGCTATCATCATAATAAATTTGCTCATCAAAACTTGGGGGACTAAAAATATCATATTCATCAACCATAGCATTCCCAAGATTGTGGCTTTGCATACCATTAGCATCATGGATATTCAAAGAATTCATACTAACAACATTGCAATCATGCTCATCATTCAAATATTTAGTGCCAAATATTTTAATGCATTATTCTTCTAGCATTTTGGCACAATTATCGAAATCCTTATTTTCATGAAAGATATTAACAAGATGAAGCATATGAGGTACCCTCAATTCCATTTTTTGTAGTTTTCTTTTATAGACTAAACTAGTGATAAAACAAGAAACTAAAAGATTCGATTGCAAAATCTAAAGATATACCTTCAAGCGCTAACCTCCCCGACAACGGTGCCAGAAAAGAGCTTGATGTATACTACACAACCTTCTTATTGTAGACGTTGTTGGGCCTCCAAGTGCAGAGGTTTGTAGGACAGTAGCAAATTTCCCTCAAGTGGATGACCTAAGGTTTATCAATCCATGGGAGGCGTAGGATGAAGATGGTCTCTCTCAAGAAACCCTGCAACCAAATAACAAAGAGTCTCTTGTGTCCCCAACACACCCAATACAATGGTAAATTGTATAGGTGCACTAGTTCGGCAAAGAGATGGTGATACAAGTGGTATATGGATAGTAGATATAGGTTTTTGTAATCTGAAAATATAAAAACAGCAAGGTAACTAATGATAAAAGTGAGCATAAACGGTATTGCAATGCGTTGAAACAAGGCCTAGGGTTCATACTTTCACTAGTGCAAGTTCTCTCAACAATAATAACCTAATTGGATCATATAACTATCCCTCAACATGCAACAAAAGAGTCACTCCAAAGTCACTAATATCGGAGAACAAACGAAGCGATTATTGTAGGGTATGAAACCACCTCAAAGTTATTCTTTCTGATCGATCTATTCAAGAGTATGTAGTAAAATAACACGAAGATATTCTTTCCGTTCAATCTATCCTAGAGTTCGTACGAGAATAACACCTTAAGACACAAATCAACCAAAACCCTAATGTCACCTAGATACTCCAATGTCACCTCAAGTATCCGTGGGCTTCTTCTGGTCCAAAAATGATCTCCGTGAAATTTTAGGTCAATTGGACTCCGTTTTGTTTTCGTTTTCTGCGATGCTCAAAAACAAGGAAAAACAGAAACTGGCACTGGGCTCTAAGTTAATAGGTTAGTCCCACAAATCATATAAAATAGCATATAAATGCATATAAAACATCCTAGATGGATAATATAATAGCATGGAACAATAAAAAATTATAGATACGTTGGAGACGTATCAGGGAACGGCCGGCCTCAAGGGGCATGCCCCAAGGGGGGGATCCTACTCCTACTCCTACTAGGAGTAGGTCCCCCCCTTTCCTAGTCCAACAAGGAGTGGAAGGAAGGAGGAAGGGGAGAGAAGGAAGGAGGGGGGTGCCGCCCCCTTCCCTTGTCCAATTCGGATGGGGGGGCGCCACCTCCTGGACGGCCCTCTCTCCTCTAAGGCCCATGGTGGCCCATTAATTTCCCGGGGGGGGGGGGGTCCGGTAACCCTCCGGCACTCCGGTTTTATCCGAAACTCTCCGGAACACTTCCGATGTCCGAACAACATGGTCCAATATATCAATCTTTATGTCTTGACCATTTTGAGACTCCTCATCATGTCTGCGATCTCATCCGGGACTCCGAACAGCCTTCAGTACATCAAATCACATAAACACATAACATCAATCATCATCGAACGTTAAGCGTGCGGACCCTACGGGTTCGAGAACTATATATGTAGACATGACCGAGACACTTCTCTGGTCAATAACCAACAGTGGAACCTGGATGCTAATATTGGTTTCTACATATTCCACGAAGATCTTTATCGGTCAAACTGCACAACAACATACGTTGTTCCCTTTGTCATCGGTATGTTACTTGCCCCGGGATTCGATCGCCGGTATCATCATACCTAGTTCAATTTCGTTACTGGCAAGTCTCTTTACTTGTTCCGTAATGCATCATCCCGCAACTAACTCATTAGTCACTTTGCTTGCAAGGCTTATAGTGATGAGCATTAACGAGAGGGCCCCGAGCTACCTCTTCGAAACACGGAGTGACAAATCCTAATCTCGATCTATTCCAACTCAACAAACACCATCAGAGACACCTGTAGAGCATCTTTATAATCACCTAGTTACGTTGTGACGTTTGATAGCACACAGGGTGTTCCTTCGGTATCCGGGAGTTGCATAATCTCATAGTCATAGGAACATGTATAAGTCATGAAGAAAGCAATAGCAATAAACTAAACGATCATAATGCTAAGCTAATGGATGGGTCTTGTCCATCACATCATTCTATAATGATGTGCTCTCGTTCATCAAATGACAACACATGTCCATGACTAGGAAACTTAACCATCTTTGATTAACGAGCTAGTCAAGTAGAGACAAACTTGGGACACTCTGTTTGTCTATGTATTCACACATGTACTAAGTTTCCAGTTAATACAATTCTAGCATGAATAATAAACATTTATCATGATATAAGGAAATATAAATAACAACTTTATTATTGCCTCTAGGGCATATTTCCTTCATACACTTGGCCGGATTGATGCATTGGCCTGTCGCTCTCTCATACGTGAGTAGCACCTCATGTACGTTCTTAGCATGTTCCTCTTCTGCTTTAAAAAACAACATGGTGTTGTCTGTGAACAACAAATGAGACACACCCGGCGCTCTACAGCAAACCTTCAGGGGAGTATAATCACCCTTTTCTTCCCCATCTTTCAACAAAGCCGAGAGACCATTGCTACGTCTTGAGCTTGCGTTGGTTTTCCCCGAAGAGGAAGGGATGATGCAGCAGAGTAGCATAAGTCACTACAAAAAAAGACACATCCGTGACATTTTGGGCCGAACGAATTTTTTTTCTGTCATACATATGACACTTCTATGACGATAATTGTGACAAAACCCGGTATCATCATAGATGTGGTGGGCTCCTACTTCTATGACAAAAAATCATGACAGAAAATGGGCTTTTCATCCTGGGCGGGCCGGAGACGCAGCTGCATGACATTCTTTGGGCCGTCCATGACGGAAAAAATCGTGGTAGAAGCGAGGGGGAGGAAAATTTCGGGGAGTTCCTGGTTACGGTGGGAGGTCGGGGGCCGAGCGATGCGCGTTTCTCTCATACACGTACGCGCGTGTGCGCGAGGCGTTGGCTCTAACTAAACCCGAGCGAGGCGTGGGCCTCTAACTGAACCCGAGCGATTGCACTGTAGGCTACACGTTATTGAACCCGAGCGATCGGTCGATAACTATTAACTGAATCTGATCGAGCGATTCCTTGGCTACTGCTGCTAACTGAAGCCGATTGATGCTGCCTCTGGATGAACAGTGAGCGTTGCGGGGGGGGGGGGTTGGATGAACAGTTCCCGTTGGGAGTGCATGAACAGGACCCCGTGGTGTTGCCTCTGGATGAACAGGACCCCAGTCGATCGAGCCGGTTGGGGCTGGATGAACAGGACCCCGTGGAGGGCTGGATGAACAGTAGACGGTGGAGGGGTGCCCGTGGAGGGGTGGTTGAACAGGACCCCGTGGTGTGGAGGGCTGGATGAACAATAGACGGTGGAGGGGTGGTTGAACAGTAGCCGGTGGAGTAGCGCGCGGTGGAGGCTGGATGAACAGGAGCCCGTGGAGGCTGGAGGAGGTCGATGGTAGATGAACAGTAGCCCGTGGAGGCTGGAGGGGGTCGACGGTGGAGATGAACAGTATTCCGTGGAGTCCCGTTTTGCGGTACGCCACACCCCTCCCGATGAACAGGACCCCCGTTTCGACCGTAGCGCTCCAACACAAGTCCGTTTCCTCCGTTTTACGGTACGCCACACCCCTCCCGATCAACAGGACCCCCGTTTCGACCGTAGGAGGTCCGTTTCCTCCGTTTTGCGGTATGCCACACCCCTCCCGATCAACATGACCCCCCTTTCGACCGTAGGAGGTCCGTTTCCTCCGTTTTGTGGTACATCACACCCCTCCCGATCAACAGGACCCCCGTTTCGACCGTAGGAGGTCCGTTTCCTCCGTTGTGCGGTACGCCAGGCCTCATTTCCATGGCCTCTTTCATCCAAGCCCTCCCGATGAACAAGACCACGCATTCCATTCCGACCCATGAACACGACGACGACGCTGTTTCTCCGTTCCGACCCAGCCATGTACACGAGCCCTCGTCGTACGTATGCGCGAGTAGGCGTTCGAGACCCCGCCCGTATGTACACATACGTGGCCGTATTTTCTTTCTTGCACCCTGGCCGCTGTACATACGTGTACATGCTACGTGCGCGCCTCTACTACGACACGTGCGCGCCTCTACATCGACCAATATGTACGTACATGTTCGCGACCAGAATGACAACGCTACATACGCTTCGACCAGGTGGGTCCCGACTGTCAGGCACTTCCTTGCCCGCGAAGATGTAGCTGGTGGGTCCCAGCAGTCAGGGGCGAATCGTTTTTTTTTGCCCGGACGCACTTTCTTGTGCGAAGATGTAGCTGGTGGGTCCCAGCAGTCGGGGGGCTGGTGGGTCCCAGCAGTCAGGGGGGCGAATCATTTTGGTTTTCTTTTTTTTGCCCAGACGCACTTCCTTGCGTGCGAAGATGTAGCTGGTGGGTCCCAGCAGTCAGGGGGGCGAATCATTTTTTTTGCCCGGACGCACTTCCTTGCGTGCGAAGGTGTAGCTGGTGGGTCCCAGCAGTCAGGGGGGAAACGTTTTTTTCGCGAAATACGGTGGCCCGTCCGGTGGGTCCCTGCTGTCAGGTGGAGGAATCATTATTTTCCGCGTAATAAGAAGGCACTTCCTTGCTGCCGTCGTGGACCCAGCTGTCAGCCTCTCCATGTACAGTCCACGTCCGATGGAAGTCGTTCCTTGACCACGTTGACCACGCCGCGCCGAGAGCACCAAGGCGGTGGACGACGGCGAGGCCTAGGAAGGGGACGACGCGGAGCCGGTGAAGACGCGACAGTGGATGCCCACACGGAGAGGAGTATGAGGGTTCACTTGTTCGGCTGTGGTGTGAGGCTGCCGTCGCCGCAGGGCCTGGCCAGTGGTGGGAATAGTAGGGGCGGTGAGGTCTCCGCAGCAGCACAGCCGGCCACGGGAGGCAGGAGTAGGCGGCACGACCGGCGCTGCTTTGGGCGGCTGGAGCAAGAAGACCAGAGGTTGAAGAAGCACTACGACCGTTGGATGGACATCGTACGACCACTGTAGCTAGAATCGTTTATATTGACTAAGTTGACAAAGTCCTTGGTACGTCAACTTAGTAGGCCCACAGGTCAGCTTCCGAAATGGTGCGCCCCAGATGTCAGGGGGAGGAATAATTTTTTGGGCGGGTGAAACTAGAATATCCGAGATTGAAGAAGAAGCACGGCATCCGTTGGATGGACATCCAATGGTCACTGCTGCTAGAACCGTGTGTTGATTATAAGTTGACAAAGCCTTGCATACGCGTCAACTCTATTTTTTTAGGGGACGCGTCAACTTAGTAAGGCCAGAAGTGTGTGGCAGAGAACTTATAGCCCATTTGAGATTTGTAAGAATGTGTAGCCCATTTTTGGATTCTAATGGAATTTACTACACCCATTTACAGTTTGTTAAAAGTACAGCCCATTTCAACCAACCGTTCAAAACAGAATTCAATAAAATTTCCCACATTTTGATGGGATCCGAAATATTTTTATTCTGAAATTTCTAGTCAGATTAAATAAATTTATATTACGTAAAAATCCAACGAAACATTACGCTCGCAATAATTAATGAAATTAAAATTTTCAATATCCAAAAATAATATTTTATAAAGTAATCACGTGTTTGGTGCATTTTTTATAGTTACTGCCCAGTTTTTATAATTACATCCCATTTATTATTTTTTAAAGCCCATTTTCTTGTTAAGCCTAATGCATCCCTCCTAGGAAAGATTTGCAGCCCAGCGGGGCGGAGAATAACAACTTGACCTTGCCTGGGTATTCCTAAAAAAAGTATAGCTGGGCTAGCCATTTTCAGCTTGAAAAAAAATTAATATCTGGGCTGGATATCTAGCCTGGGCTAGACGGGCCACAGCCCGCCCAGTTAATACCTGCAGCGATGTTTTCGTTGTTGTTCAGAGGAGAAAAATTAATATCTAGGTTAAACATCGAAAAACTCTGCAGTGCTCACACCTCAAAAACACAAATACTGCTCGAGCTGCTTGGTCCCAGCTGTCGGCCGCTTCTTGTGCAATTCTCTCGTTTATTGACTACTACATAGGTTGATAATGGTGTGGGACCGTGATGTCAGGAAACCAGGGGGAAGCAAAATAAATTACTCCAGCGAGCGCTTCCACCTCTGCCTCGTTGTCTCCCATGGAAACCCCTTTCCTCCCTTTTTTTGCTCGGGCAAAGACCAATGCATGCAGCACATCCATGCAGTTATTAGGCAAGAAATAAAAGCGCTTTGCATGCTATGAATTACGATGGCCTGCATGGGTAGCTAATAAGGCATCCTCTTAACTGCTGTGATTAAATGTTGTGTTTAGAAGAGAGAAATATTCTTCTTTTCCACCAATTTGCTTGCACCTAGGTCGTGATGCACCTTCTAATACGACTTATTCACCTAGACAGAGGGAGTATAGTTTTATACACACACATATATATATATATAATAAGGAGCCACTTGCGTACGTGAGGCTATGGACCTGGTGGGTCCCCATTGTCATCCTCTCCAAGTAAAGTCATCTCCTCGCCCGCGCGCGCTTTCCGCCCGAAACAGTCAGCGCCGCCCGCCCCGCTTCCCGGTGCAGGCGATTGCTCCGCCTTCAAATGACACAAGTGTCGTCCGTCCGTCCATCTGCTACCCACATTAATGATACGTGGTTGCCGAGGCGGCTACTCCGGCGCCACACGTCCGTCCCTCCGCCCGCCCACCATTGCTATATAAACTGCTGCGCCGGCCATAGCCGCAGTCATCCGCATCCGTTCCCTTTCTCCTGTCACCAATACTGCCCACCATGGTTTCCTCGCGCTCCAGCGCTCTTCGGGACGGACGGACAACGAACCACAAGGAGATGGCAGCCATTGCTGCCGACCGGCTGGCCGGCCGGCAGCCGAAGGACGACGACGTCCCAATGGAGAACATGGTACTCGATGATCCGGCGCCAACCCCCTCCTCCGCGCCATCCTCGCCGGTGCATTGCACCATGACCATCGGCGAGGCTCGTGCCCAATATATGGACAGTGTAAGGCAGATGCGTTAGGAGCAGTTCCGGGAGGCGCAGGCCAACGCCGCCTACAACCACCATCTCGTCCAGGAGCACCTGCAGGCGGAGGAGCAGATCGCCGTGGAGCGGGTGGAGTAGGAGGCGCTGCTTGACTCATACCGCTCCGCCCGCAAGGGCCGCCTCGAGCGCTGGCGGTACAGCATGCGGGTGGCGGAGGCTGCGGCCGCCTACAAATAGGCTAGCAAAGAGGGCGATGAAGCGGGCGAGGCGCTATTTGGCGAGACCGAGGATGAGGCAGAGGACAATGCCGGCTCCGACGAGTCCCCGCTCTGCTGGCGTCGACGAGGCCCTGCTCCGCCGAGGCCCCACGGCACCAACAATGAGGCAGAGGACACTGCCGGCTCCGCCGAGGCCCCGCCCCTCCAACAACGAGGGAGAGGACATTGCCGGGTCAGCCGAAGCCCCACCCTGCCGGCAATGCGGGGGAGGATTTCCACCGCTCCGCTGAGGCGCCGCCCACCGGCAACGAGACAGAGGACATCACTGGCTCCGCCGAGGCCCCGCCCCACTGCCAACGAGGCCGCGCCACACAGAAAACGAGGAAGAGTAGAACACGGTAGGTCGCCACCGCTCGGGTCCAAGTAAGGCCACCACTGCTACCCTCCTGTTGAAGCCAAGCTAGGCGGGTTGAACATTGACGGCCGGTTAGCTTCTTGGCGGTGACGTGGAGTCGGGGAGTTCTGCTGGAGAATAACGCTGCTTCTACTTAACTGCTGGTGCAGTTGGCTAACTGACACGTGGGCCCAACAGGCCACATGTCAGTTACGCAACTGCACCTGCAGTTAAGTCACTGAAGCTTCTGTTCGACTCAGCGGGACACAGGTGGGTAGCTTCGGTTAATTAATTATACCTCCTTTCGTCACCAAGCTTCCTCCTTCGTGGATCTCATTGGCACTCTTGATGTGGAAGAAAAGGCGAGAGCAAAGGACACACATGCTTGAGGAATTGAGGGAGGATATAGTGCCAATATGGTACAGAAGAACTTCTAGCCCCACAAGTTCAAGAACAAGGGCAAGTTTGATGGTAAAGCAAAGTTTGATGGGAAGAACAAGGCTGTGCAACACATGAACTTCAAGAAGAAAAATGACAAGAAGTGTCATGTGGTGATCCTGATCATTGGGCTCCTAGTTGCCCTAATCACTATGACAAGCTAGGCCGGTTAATTAATTATACATCCAGCGCACCCCTTTATAGTTGAAATGTAATGAAATCCGGCATGTTTATATGAAATCCGACCATGTATGAATGAATTTATTTCAATTAGTTCGAATTCCTGTATCACTGGCATTGGATGAACATGCAAAACAATACGTACTAGCATTATTCCCAAGGTGATCACATCGTTTGCAGCAGTTTCACATGTACTCCCTCCGGTCCTTTCTAGTCTGCATACAAGTTTTGTCTGCAGTCAAAGTATCTCTACTTTGACCAATCTTATACAAAAAAGTATGCACTTACACAATGTGCGAAGTAAAAATGAACATAAGGAGTACAAAGAGTTTGAGCAGCTTTTTAGCGTTTCTGTACATTGCAATCAAACACACAGGCCTGACAATCCATAGAGAACATTCAAAACAATCAATGATTATGCATCTCAGCGACTCACATGTCAGAGGCAATATTTACTTCACAACTAAAGAATAAAGAAAAAATTGATCGACGTTGCTGACAGCAAAGGGCGTCCCATTCGAAAATATCAAACGCATGTCTTGCTAAAATCAATGAGCAAAATTTGACAAGGTTGTCCCATTCCAAAATATCAAATGCCTGCGATTGTGGAATGGACAGGATTTGCCATCAGTTCGTACATTGATATGGCACCTTGTGCTAAATAAACCAGCTGCTCTTTTTGTGCAGTTCCACAAAAATCAACCAAATTCGCGCGTAGCTTGTATGATTTTGCCCTTATATGTTGCAATGCCTTGAACTTATCGGCACCTCCTTTCTTGTGGTGGAAATGAATAATTCGATGTATTCATGAAGATTTTGTGCAGTTCCCATTGAAATCAAGCTGAGCACTCCTGTTTGCACAAATACAAAAAAGTGATTAGTATAGAGCAAACTGTACTATGAATTGACAGTTTCAACAGGCACATACATGGTCCATGTAGAGCACACTTTTATAAAAATGGAACTCACCAGAAAGAATCCTAGAACAACAGCAAAAAAATGGAGATTTTGTCAGTCCTTCTAAGCTGAAGTTAGTTTGGTCTTGTGGGGAGTAATGTAACCATCCTTCAACTGCTCCTTCTGATGATAAGATAGACAGGGCTTCTTCATCCTGGCATAATCGGAACTAGTCACTTCACGTACTCCATATTCTTCTTCAGAGGAAGATGATCCTGTTGTGCAATGACAAGAGGACTACTAAATGCTAGCATCACTGTTTGCTCGAAAAAAAGGAAAGGAAATATTTAAAACAACACAGATGAAGCACTTCTCAAGGACAATACCACTTTTTCATGACAGTATCTAAACAGTAGCACAACACCAATAGAGATGACAAAGCTCAATCATATGGATGAAATCAGTGGGCGAGTACCAACCTTTGTCAGGAGGCTTATTGTGTAGAGCATACAGATGAAGCATCTATGGTGGTGGCCAAGCTTACTATATACTCCTCGATTAGTTTAATGTTCCCAACATCTTCTTGTGCAGTTCCACTAAAATATATGGTATCTTCAAAGAAGATCCCTGTTTGCACAAGTAGAGATAATTACATATTACATTAAGAGTGGCATCAAATCAGTGGCAAAAAATTGCTCGTTCCAGCCATAGCAATAAATTAAGATGCAAAACTATATCATTACTTGTGCCATCACAGTTCTAGTGCTTCATTACAGCACCGGGAGTTGATTTTTGTTTTTCTTCCCCTTCATCACTTGGTTCAATAACAAACAAGCTTCGCCTTCAATGTAAGATTTGGCATGTCAATTAGGGAGCACAAGTATAGTACTAAACTTAATTTTCTGATGAAAGTGGCAAAATACAGGCCAGCAGTTGTGAAATATCCTTATCTTACCTCAATGGGATATTACGGTGCACATACAGATTGGAAGCCTTGTCTCCATTTGTGCAGTTCACTAAAATCAAGCAACATTATCGTACAAGTAGCACACCATATGAATGCACACTGCAAAATCATGTGAAAGAAGGCTAGTACTGACCTCTCATGATGCGGAATTCAAACAACTCACAAGACGAAGATCTGAACCAAATTCGCCTTAACGGATAGGAAGCAAGACCTCCTCTTGTGCAGTTCCACTAAGATCAAGCAATCAAGCAACATTGTCGGTGTGACATTTTGGTTGAACTGCACAAAACACTCTTAAAACAAAAGTGTTTTGTGCAGTGCAACAAAAGGTCACAATGGCAACGAGGTGAAGCAGATAACCCTGTTTACACAGAGGTGCAAAGGAAACAATTAGTGGTCAATAACAGTGGATGACACAGAAGCCAACAAAAAGAAGCATCTACCTTATCTAAATGGGAAAGAAAGCAAGACAATAGCATTTCTCAAACGGTGGCATTGATTAATATTAACATAGAGATTATATTAACAATAAAATTCATTAAACATGTAATTTGCTTTTAACTGTGGCATTGCATCAATTTTGCAGCGGCATTATTAGAGGGTGTTTGTTTACAGGGACATTTTGGTGTAGGGACTAAAAAAACTCCGTGTCAGTCCGTGTTGGTCCCAGTTTTGTTATCAGACGTCTTTCCCTATGTGAGCGCAGCAAATCTAGTCCTGCTCAAACTCTACAGCCTTGTCCCTTCCTTTCCTTTTTGAACTAGTACTTTTGCCCCTTCCTTTCCTTTTTGAACCACGTCCTAGATTTATGCGATACAACTTTCCCCACTACTTTCCCCCATTCCTTTGCTCTTTGAACCACGTCCTAGATTAATGCTATACAACTTTCCCCCTTCATTTCCTCTTTGAACCACGTCCGAGATTCATGCTATATACAACTTTTCCCACTCCTTTCCTCTTTGAACCGCATCCTAGATTCATGGTATACATGCAGCAAGAGCAATGCATGTGGAGTAAGTAAATTATACCTTAAGGTTCTTGGGGCATGGTTTGGCGGGCGACGGGACGACAGTGAAGAAGAAGGGGTCGGAGGCCCTCCCGCGCCGCCGCTGGGTGGAAAGTGAACAGCTGCGCCGATAGTCCCTCGCCGACGGTGACAACGTTAAGCCTCCTTTCCCTTCCCGGCAGACGGATCCTGCCGGCTCTTTGAGTAGCAGTGAGGGGAGAGAGAGGCCAACGAAGTCTTGTTTAGATCTGGAGAGGGAGAGAGAGTGTGAAGAGAGCAACTACAAGCGCTAAGGCTCCAGCGGGAGAGGGCGAGAGAGTGTGAAGAGAGCAACTACAAGCGCTGAGGCTCCAGCATAATATACTGGAGAGAGAGAGTGTGAAGCGTGCAAACCCTAGAAAACATTTTGACCAGTCAAAGAATCCTCCTGGCACAAATTATGCTCAAGTGTAGTAATCGAACCCGAGACCTCAAGTTTGATGAGCGAACAGGCTAACCAGCTACACAACCCTCCCATTATGTTCAACGAGAGGGAGATAACCTTTTATACATTCCTGAATCCTTATTATAACATGCACACAAATTTTGGGCACTTGTATTCGACTTAAGTCAGTGTGCCACCGTATCTCGTATACTTACTACTCCCTCCGTCTAGGTGTAATAAGTCACATTAGAAGGTGCAACAGGACCAAGGTGCATGCGTGTGCGCGCACGTGTGTGTGTGCGCGTGTGTGTTTAACACCATGTGTGTGTTAGAGAGAGCGACAGATCGACCTACTCCTACAGAGAGATGTTGTGTAGTGTACGATTTTAGCCGCGAGAGTCGGTGCATCCTCTCGTTTCCGGGCGTGTCCGGTAGGGACATGCGGACAGCTGCCACGGCCGCTCCTGAACAGCCTGGCCCACCCAAAGCCCCTCCATCGCCCGCGCGCGCTTCCCGCCCAAAATGGTCAGCGCCGCTCCAAAGAATCGGTGCCACATTCATGCCCGGGCAGAGCGGACGCGACCTCTCACTGGCGCAAGAGTGATGGTTGCTTCGTCCGTCCATGTGATTTGACGGCTCATTGGTCTTTATCACTGAGGTCGTAGGACTGCTGGATGTCCCACGCTTTCGGCGAAAGGAGGTATACCTACTAGATTACAATTTTCTCCATTCTTACAGCGGAGGCGTGCAAGAGCAGTGAAAACACGCAGGCTCAGTGATCCGCATGTGGTTCATGGTGAAATCTCTACAAAGACTTATATTTAGGAACGGAGGAAGTACTAGTATAGTACGTACTGTAATTTATCTGTGAGATAAATTTGTACAATGCTATGAAGCTTCCAGCTTCTGTTACATGTATCTTGCGTCCAAGGTTGCCCGTTGCAACATTTCATCAAATACAAAGGAGACTAACATGCATGCTATTGCATCTCAATGATTGACAGATCATAGCAAATATGTACTCCCTCCGTTCCAAAATAAGTTTCTCAACTTTGTACAAACTTTGGTACAAAGTTGTACTACTACTAAAGTTGACACTTATTTTGGAACAGAGGCAGCCAAAGGAAAAAACGATCCATGCAGTCCCTAGCCCTTGAACCGTGAACCCTAACCAGGCTTCAATTTGCTGGCAATGTTCGAGCTTCCTAATAAATGAAGTTTGCAACCTTTTGACCATCGGATCATTTTGTGCAGTTTCACCAAAATCGAGATGAGCATCCATGTGGCAAAGAAATTGAACAAGCGTGATTAGAATAAGATTGCTGGGACTAGTTGATGAGACATAAACTCATCACAAATACAGTACGTAGAAGCCAGTAGAGGTATGTGTGGGGCAAAGAAGTAGAGAAATATCCACAGGGAGTGATGTGGGCAGCTGGAGCAGTGGTGCAAACCGGCTGTAAAGGGAGTTGTACCTGAGGGACGTAGCTCAACCTTGAGGAGGGCGGCGGGAGGCGGCAACTGCCCACGTCGCGGCAGTGAGCAAGGGACGAAGGCAACCTCACGGCTTTGTGAGAGATAACGGCGGGGACCCCTGATCGGGACGTGCCGATAGTGGTTTTTCACCGTCGGCGACGGCCACCGCATCTACACTAAGCATCCACCCCTTCCCCAAGCGGACGTGATCCGCTGGGATGTTAGAGATGTGGCCACAGTCGTTTTGTGCGAGAGAGTGTGAAGACAGCAACCCCAACAAGCAACCGTGTAGGCTGGCCCGTCCTGACTATGTATATAGTGGAGCGGTTTCCTTTTCTCTCCATATGAACCTATCATATTGCGTACGTGCCACTGAAGAAAAAAAACTTTATTTATAAATGACGCGGCACCTACTACTCGTTCTCCTATAACCTTGCGCTTGGCATCTCCAAGATATTAACCTTGCGATTGGCTCTTCGCCTCTTCGGGAAGTCGAGAAATAATGGTAGTGCAGTATATATCGTTCTGGCTATATAAGACCGAATGAATTGCTGCACGTCCACCATGTGGGCAAGGGTCGAGGGGCGAGGGAGAGTGCTACATACGGAGCAAAATGAGTGAATCTACACTCTAAAATACGTCTATATACATCAGTGTTTGGAGTATGTACTAGTAGTTCATATTGAAATCTACTAAAGGACATATATATTCCAAACAATATGATAGTATAATCTCTATAACCAAGGTAGTAGGGACGAGGAGTAAACGGAGGGAGTAGTGTAGGACCTTGAAGTAGATGTGTCTAGAGGGGGGTGATTAGACACTAGAGGTAGATCTTCACGAAGTAGGCGATCTCCTTGCCCTTACAAACTCCTTGGTTCAACTCCACAATCTTGTCGGAGGCTCCCAAGTGACACCTAGCCAATCTAGGAGACACCACTCTCCAAGAAGTAACAAATGGTGTGTTGATGATGAACTCCTTTCTCTTGTGCTTCAAATGATAGTCTCCCCAACACTCAACTCTCTCTCACAGGATTTGGATTTGGTGGAAAGAAGATTTGAGTGGAAAGCAACTTGGGGAAGGCTAGAGATCAAGATTCATGTGGTAGGAATGGAATATCTTGGGCTCAACACATCAGTAGGTGGTTCTCTCTCAGAACATATGAGTTGGAAGTGTAGATGTGTTCTGATGGCTCTCTCCACGAGTGAAGAGGAGGTGGAGGGGTATATATAGCCTCCACACAAAATCCAACCGTTACACACAATTTACCAATCTCGGTGGGACCGAATCACAAACTCGGTCGGACCGAAATAGTAAACCTAGTGACCGTTAGAGATTTTCGGTGGGACTGACATGCAACTCGGTAGGACCGATATGGTTAGGGTTAGGGCATAACGTAATCTCGGTGAGACCGATTACACAAACTCGGTGAGACCGATTTGGTAATAAGCTAACCAGAGGGTTGGTCAGGCAAACTCGGTGGGACCGATTACACAAACTCGGTGAGACCGATTTGGTAATAAGCTAACCAGAGAGTTTGCATTGTAACCTCGGTAGTACCGATTGCACAAGATCGGTGAGACCGATTTTGGCAATGGACATACACAGTGAGATTACAATCCCATCTCGGTGAGACCGAGATCCCTATCGGTAGAACCGATTTGCTTAGGGTTTGGCAATGGCTATGACAAGTGAAACTCGGTGGCGCCGGATAGAAATAATCGGTAGGTCCGAGTTTGGCTTGGGTTTAGGTCATATGTGGAAGTGGGAAAGTGGCTGAGGATTTTGGAGCATATCATTAAGCACTTGAAGCAAGAGGCTCATTAAGCAACACCTCATCCCTCCTTGATAGTATTGGCTTTTCCTATGGACTCAATGTGATCTTGGATCACTAAAATGTAAAATGAAGAGTCTTGAGCTTTAAGCTTTAGCCAATCCTTTGTCCTTAGCATCTTGGAGAATTTCCCACAACCTTTAGTCCATGCCACTCCATTGTTGAACTTATCTGAAACATACTAGATAGAAACGTTAGTCCAACAAGAGATATGTTGTCATTAATTACCAAAACCACCTAGGGAGCACTTGTGCTTTCAAGTAGTAAAATTTTCTCCTCGGGCTGCGAGCCACCGCGCGCGTGGGCGAGGGAGCGGGTGTAAGGCGTGGTAAGCAAGCTTCACCTCATCCTACGAGCCACCGCGCCCGTGGGCGGGGGAGACGACGTACTAAGCAAGCTTCTCCTCGTTCTGCGAGTTGACGGGACACATCAAAAGTACTCCAGTGTATAGAGCCTTGCCTCTAAGGTAGGCCCCACATGGTTTGCCTCTTTTTTTTAACATAACACGTCAAGTCGCAATTTGTTTGTTCACCCGTGGTAGAAGATCCTTCCTCCACCAAGTGGACAACCAGTACACGTGCCAAATTACCACGTGGGCTGCCTTTTTCATACAGAAATGAGCTCCACCGTGTACCCGCACGGGTGTGGTTGGGAAAGAGACGGGAGTACGTGCACCGTGCATGCACCTCTTCTCTTTGTGCACGTCCCCCACCTACGTGGGGTGTGTGTGAGAGATACAAACCGCGTTCGTGAGTGATTTTTGTTTTGGGGTGGGGGTGGGGTGGGGGGTTGATTTCGTGAATTATTTGTGGGAATATGTGTCGATGACATCTCAAACAAAATTTTGTATGCAATGTGTGTGAAATGGAGGCCTATCCATATCATACATAGAGGGTCGGGCAATCCACGAGAAGAGATGGAGGGGTCATAGCTATCGATAGAGTCAAAGAGAGGATCAAGTGGGTGGGTGCGAGATCGATGAAGAGAGCCATCGAAATTGTTTGTGTGTACAAGTCAAAGATATAGGGCGACTAGCCTACCGGAACGTTAGAGGGCACACGTCAAGTTTGTGTGTGGCAGGGAGACATTACTAGAGCGCTTGATGTATCTGTGTGTGTGGGGGGGAGGGGGGTGGTGGGAGGGGTAGGCAGAGGCCTAACTATAGAGGTAGAACGACTCGTATATGTGTTGAGAAGGAGAGACCCAGCTATGTCTTGAGGGAGATAGGTCGACATCCATACATAACTGAAGGACGGGAAATATGATGGGACGGAGAGAGAGAGAGAGAGAGAGAGAGAGAGAGAGAGGAGGGAGAGGAAGGGAGAGGGGTAGAGTGCTGGATGGGTGATGGAGTTGCTTCTCGAAGATGGTGGGAGAGGCCTACTAGACAAACTGAGGGTGGAACTGCAATGTTATCAATAAGAGTGGGGATGTGTTTCTGTGTGTGCCTGTGCGTGATAGATCTGTCTGGACGCATCCATGGATGATGAAGGGGAACCATGTGTTTGGTAAGCAAACCTAACTAGATCGGTAGATCAATTGTTGTTTGTCGGAGGGAGGGAGAGACATAACTAATGAGGTAGATCGATTGACGTGTGGGTAAAAACGAGTTATAAGGACCTAGCTAGCTATATGTATAGCGAGAGATCGGTCGGTGTACGTCCATTTGTTAGAGGCAAATAAGTCCCAGCGAGACGGATAGACAGAGAGAATGGAGCTAGGAGGTGGTGCGAGAGGCCCAACTACTAGCTAGATAGGGGGAGGAGTGTGCGGTTGTGAGAGCGATGAAAATAGGGGCGAGAGTTTACACGTGTGTCTGACCGTATGAGAGGCATGAGGCAAGGACACATAAAGGAGGAGATTGAAGGTGTGTTTGTATGTTGTAGGCAGGCACCGCTGGAGAGGTTTATCGATCGGTGTGTGTCGGAAAGGAGTTGTGGAGACTCTGGGAGAACGACCTAAAGAAAAAAAATGAATGTGCCAGGTGGATAGAATGCCGAGGGGGGGGGGGGGCGAGGAGGGCATGTGCATGCACGAGAGAAAGTTAGTGGTAGCTACAAAGGTTAGAGGATTGTGTGGGTGTAAGAGACTAACAAAGATCATAATTTGATATGAAAGCGGATTCATATATTTGAATAGGAGATCATAGTGTTTTAAACATTGCATGCATGAATATAGCGGTGATACACGTGCTGTGCACATGTTATACCATAATGTGATAATGCATGGCGTTTGCAACTCACAGCTAAATGCCGAACAATCTAAACCATACTATACATCAAACAATCTCACATTTTATTTAAATTTGTGATAATGTGTGGCGTTCGCAGCTTACAACTAAATATCAAACAATCTAAACAATACTATATATCGAACATTCTCACATTTTATTTGAATTTATGGTAATGTGTGGTGTTTGCAACTCACATCTAAATACTTGTAGGCGTAGGGGGCGGGGCACCATACATAATGTGATAAACACATTATACATATGAGACATGGTTTATATTATGAAGATCTAGCTAGAGCTAGAAATGTAATGTGATTTGAAATCAAAATAAAGTGGATTCAAAAAATCTAGTTAGAGTTCGTATAGGAGTACACATAGTTCATATGTAACTCGAGACTAATCATGTGGTGTGTTGTGAAGATAATACACAAACGATGGTTTAACTTGACAATAATGATGATTGTAGATCTTATTAAAACAGAGAAACGAATTCAAATGCTTTGACTTCACAACAATCATTACTGTAGATCTTATTTAAATAGAGAAACGAATTCAAATTTAGTTCATATTGAAGCGGTAGTATATACGTTTGGAATGCACTAAAACGTTCATTTGAGTAGTAGGTTGCATGCATTATACACGTAGCGAAATATTTTAATTGAACATAACATGAATTCAAAGTTTTGAATGACATTTGTAGGGCGCATTGATTTGGGACAGTACACGTTAGGCTTATCCGGAAATTTCAACCCGCGCCTTGTTAGCTCGAAATATTTAAGATATATCTTTGTCTCATTGTGCTCCGACAACTCCCTCCATCTCAACCCGCATCTTGCTATTCCGAAATTACAACATGCGTGAAAACTCCCACCTCTCGTGAAATCCAGACATGCGAAATGCCCGTGGTACCCCTGAACCGAAAGAACCGCCTCAAATCGGTGGGGGTACTTTCGTAACTTACCCCACATTTCGGACAAGCGCGTCTCTAAGCCTTGGTTGCCCACTGGCATCCCATCCGCCCACCCATTCGTACACCGAGGCCGCGAAAACTCGCGTTGAAACCCCACACCCTGCTTCGTCCACCACCCAGCCGGAGCCTCTTCCCCAACGACGTCGTCCACAGCAACACCTTGACGTCCCTCATCCACCGTACCGGATGAGGATCCATCGTCGATCTCATCGTCCCGCCGGTTCAGCCACCCCGTCCTCCACCTCCAAGGAGCTGCCCCGATGTTCCCCTTGTCTTTCGCGCCACCTCCATTCCCACACCGCCGTCTTCACCTGAACCACTGGAAGAGCATCATCATCACCGTTTCCTCGGATGAAGCTGCGGCCTGATCGGCGCCACCAAAGAGGTTGTACACTAATCGCCACATTTTCTTCTTGATTCGATCTCACGGTGCTGCCGGCGCTCGGTCCCGAGCCGACACGGCGCGGCTCCATCCACGGCGGCGTCGCCGGCCATTTCCTCCACGGCGTCGCTCCCTCGGCGGCAACGTCCACATCAGTAGGACCTGCTGCTGCTTTAGCTCTCGCTCGCGCTGCTGCTCTGCTCTTGCTCTCGGTCCCCTATCTGGTCTGCTCTTGCTATTGCTCTTGCTCACGCTGCTGCTCTCGCTCTTGCTCTTGCTTGCGATGCTACTCCGATTTAGCTACACTTCAGTCAACTGAATCGACTTTTGGGTCAGTCAATTTTCAGGTGGTGGTGGTGGGGGGGGGGGGCTCGCCGGGGTGAAGGAAGAACCAGCCGCAGCGGGGAGGGGGGCTCGCCGGAGAGATACCCCACTATCTATCTTAGGGTTCAGGATGGGGGCGGTGGTCGCCGGCGGTGGCGGGGCGTTGGCGGGGCGGTGGTGTGGGGATCACCGGAGAAAAAGCTCGGCACGAGGTGGCCTAGAGGGATGGCCGGGGCGGCGGCGGACCGGCGGTGGGGAGTGTTTTCGGGGTGGGCGGGGCGGCGCACCGCCGGCCGCGGGCGGCGGGGGGCTGCTGTTTGGCCGGCTCAGGGGGGTGGAGGTTGAAGATGAACCGCATGCCCTTGATTTCATATCCAACGGCTGCAAAATCGACTGACTAGAGATGAAAAAGTCAGTCGACCGATGTGTAGCCTCACTTTGCTAGTGCGTTCAGTTTCAACAGCAAAATTCAGTTTCGACAACAAAATTCATTTTCGACAGTTAAGTTCAGTTTCGACAGTTAAGTTCAGTTTCGACAGTTAAGTTAAGTTTCGACAGTTAAGTTCAGAGATGAGAGGCTGATCTATTTTACATCTAGCACTTTGTGGTTATGTATTTTACGTCATGTATTGGAGATGCTATTAGAATTCCACTCAGGTTAACATTGTTCGTTGTCTCTCTTATCCTGCTTCAGCCTCGGCGTCGTACAACTTACCGGAGCTGCTCCAACGACGAAACCCTCCATCACAACGGAGCAGTACCTCGGGCTCCATCTCTAGACGCCTAAGATCTTCTTCCCCTCCTCCGACAGCCAAGTCAGCCGGAGCATCCTCACCGGCCAACCCAATCACGCTGAGATCGACATGGCTTCGCCAAAGAGGTTCTACACTTGTTGCATCTCTTTTTTACTCTACATGTTATATATATTGTCCACTGAGCACACGGATTTGTTCCTTTAGTGTCTCCTTGAAAGAAAAAACGTAGGAATTTTAATTTTCACTTGTCCTCCTTTTCAAATTCCTATTCATGAAGCACAAGACTAAGAGATAGTAGCATAATAGCATTATAACCGTACATTTTCTTGTGGTTTGACTTAATGTCACCATGCTTCTTTGCATCGTGTGATCTTCCAATTGTTGTGAATCAAGCACCCAGATTGGCAGAAATCCTGTGTTTTTAAATTCTCTGTTTTGCACGTGCATTTCTATCCTATTCATGTCTATTTCCTATCCCTGCATTGTTGGAATCCTCCAATTCAAACGAGCCCTTACAGAATTACTTCTCTTACAGATAGTTGTCAAAGAAAACCTTGCGTGGTTTGTCCTGCTCCTGCTGCGCCGTTGTCCACCCCAGCTCAGCTGCTCCAACGACAGAAGGGTCCAGCACAGCAGGGATCCGACCTCCAGACTGTCTTTCGCCGCCTCAGATCTTCTTCCCCGCCGCTGGCAGCCATGAAAACTGCACTACCATCATCAACCGAGCAGATGACCTCGAGGACTACACGGGTCCGCAAGAAAGGTCTCGCTCTTTCATGTCTGCTTACATTATGCATCGCTTAATATTACATGCTACTTTATCATCCTGTTCACCGATTAGACTCTGAGTCAGCTCCAAACTATTGGTCAAACTTGAGTTTTTAAATGGTTGTGGGGTACATATCGGGGCCGCTATCAATAGTATCTATCTACTATCTGGTTAATCTCCGGTATCTACTATGAGTTTCATGTTGGGTGGGAAACAAACAGTAAAGAAGCCATTATCTATATTTTTTAACTGAAGCCATTATCTGCCTGCTATTATTGGTTTTGGGTCTATCCACAGGTTGCTACCATCACTCTGGATTTCTGCATGCACTCCTTACATAATCTCACTATGTTTTATTCCTATGCATGACAGTTATTGTAAACAATGGAACTGAACATGTAGAGCAAAAGAGACAAGCCTTGCGTGGCAATAAAATTTCATGCAGACGTCACTCCATGGTAGGAGCAAAGGCAGCCCCCCCCTCCACGCATTTCGGATTGTAATCGAGAGGAAGACATCTGTTCCGAGGGGGATTCAGAAGGAGAAGACAACTCCTATTTACCCCCTGAGGTCTTCGCTCTAACTTGGCATGCTGATGTTGGTTATATCATGCATATGGTGTCTTGCATTGCTTACTTTATACATCAAATATGTCATCTGCTTAGTTTAGACATCCTTTGTGCGAATGCCATCTGTTTAGTTTATTCATCGTTTATGTGAATTATGCAACGCCATCTTGTTTAGCCAGGCATCATATATGTGAATTTTGCAATGCCATCCTGCTTAGCCAGTCATCTTATATGTAAATTATATCAGGCCATCCTTTTTTTGGTTACATATTACATTTGTCAAAAATGTTATTACATTCAACTGCTCTTCGTGTGCATCAGCCATTTGACACGGTGATGGAAAATTCTGGAGTGAAAACAAGGTCTTCAGAGTAGACTATGCTATCTGACGAAGCGCATATCTCGCTGGTTACAGATAGCTCCTCAGAGGAGGATTCAGAGACAGATGACCAGTCCTATCCCCCCGAGGTGTATGCTCTAACTTGGCAGGGTTATGTTGCTCATATCGTGCGTATGGTGTCTCGCATTGCTATGTCATTTGATTAGTTTAGACATGCTTTGTGTGAATGCCACCTGTTCAGTGTCTAATTACCATATATGCGAATTATGCATTGCCATCTTGTTGCAAGACATTATATATGTGAATTATACAATGCTATCTTGTTGCAAAGGCATTATATATGTGAATTATGCAATGCCATGCTGTTTAGCCAATCATCATGTATGTGAATTATATCATGCTATCATTTTTTTGTATTATGTGTTCCATTTGTCGACAATGTTTGTATATTCAACTACTCTTCCTGTGCATCAGCCATTTGAAGGGGTGATGGAAGTATCTGGAGTGAAAACAAGGTATTCAGAGCAGACAATGCTACCTGCTGAAGCATACATCTTGCTGGTTACAGAGAGCTCCTCAGAGGAGGATTCAGAGACTGACGACCAGTCCTATTTTCCCCCCGAGGTCTATGCTCAAACTTGGCAGGGTTATATTACCCATGTCATGCATGTTGTCTTGCATTGCTTAGTTTTTACATTATATATGGATTGCCATCTGCTTACTTGCTTACTATATAAATCATATATTTGAATTATATCATGCCATCATGTTTACATAGTACATACACATCATCTATCTGAATTATGGCATGGCAACCCATTTAATAAAGACATCATATAGTTATATCACCTCATCCTGTTTAGTGTTTACAATCATCATATTTTGAATTATGGCATTCTATCCGTGAATGTATGTGAATTATGGCATGCCAACCTATTTAATAAACACATTATATAGTTATGTCATGTCATCCTGTTTACATAGTCTCATATTTTGAACTATGTCTTTCCATCTTTTTTAGTTAGCCATCATAATGTGAAATTGTGTCATGCTATCCTGTTTAGTTAGCCATCATATATGTGAAATTGTGTCATGATATCCTGTTTGGTTAGACAACATAAACATGAATTATTTCATGCCCTCTTTTATTCCCCACTATCCATTGCACCTGTCTATCATACAATGTCTATACTTTCAATTACTTTTCTTGTTTATCAGCCATTTGAATTGGAGAGCATGATGGCAGTATCTAAGGGAGTAACAACACGGTCTTCAGAAAAGATAGTGCTACCAGTTGATGCAGATAGAACCACGGTTGTACTTTCCCAAGGACCAGATCCACCGCACATAACCCAGACTCTCGCAGATTGTACCCCTACCCAGTTGGGCAGAGAACCAGCTACACCCCTTCTAACCCCAACCCCGGCAGATAGTAACCCAGTTCCAGTTGGCACAGCACCGTCTCCACCACAGAGCACCCAAACACGAGCAGTTAGTAAGGGAACTGCAGTGCCCAAAGCACGAGGACCACCACTCCGAATCCCAACTCAACGCTTAAAGGAGAAGAAGATTTGTTCTCAGGTGAGGTTCTGAAGCTATGGTTCATACTCCTTTGCTCTTGCATGACTGTATTTACTCATACCAACTATTTTCAAATTTGAAGGATGGAATTGAAACTCCAATGGCGCAACAGGTATGTTTTAAACTTGTTTCTTTAACTGGTTTGCTGTTGTAACCTGCTCTATGTTGATTTCAGTTTCAATTGAATAAACAGTTATGTTCTCATGTCATGCGCATTACAAGTGTTGTTATTGCTCTATAGTTACCCACACTTATATTCTGTCTATTCTGCTTTGTCTTGAACAAATATTATTTGAACTGTGTCTCTATCTTGATTTGGCAACAAAAACTAGAATGATATAGACCATAAAGTGACCATGGTACATAGATATATGTTTGTTTCATGCTGTTATCATGTCCACTTTACTACTGAACTCATTTACCAAAATGAGTTTCATATACAACATGGTAAACATGTGATGTGTCTGCTTGTTTCTCTTTTAGAATGCAGACAAAATATTGGAGAACAGTACCGCGTTATCCAATGGTAAAGGAAGTAATGCAGATAAGGTTCAAGATAGTGAGACATCCCTATTGGTCTCCAAGAAAGCTGATAAAAACTATCTTGACGACAGTGAGGGAACCCAAAAGTCATGTCTTGATGTAGTGTTCGAGTTACTGGCCACTACAGCTGGCACAAGCTCTTCGAACTCGCTGCCTGAATCAGTTCGTCTTCTTGAGTCTCAACTTCAAGTTGAAAGACATCGATCAGATGTGCCGCGACAGGAAGCTGAAGGACTGAGGAAGTCCCTGCAGAATTCAGATGCATATTTTCTGGTGCAACAGCAATCGCTGGAGGATTTAAGCGCCAAACAAGAGAAAGTTAATAAGCTTGCTAAGCATCTTGCCAGCATTATGGGTACCCAGGATATTGTTTCTTGAGATCTTCTGAAGTGGTTTCAGGTCTGGATTTGTTTTGCAGCGGCGTTTATTTGCGCTGGTCGCCAACTTTGACAACCAGTGTATATGATATGCTGCTTTGTTCCCTATATTTGCACTGGTGGCGGACTTTGATGCCCAGTGGATGTAATATGTGTAATAGCCGTGATAGCCTAGCGTTAGTTGCTTGTGTATTTATTTCCTTGTTGTCTTGTTTATTTGTTTGCTTGTAGTCTTTGCAGTTCTTTTTCCGCGGTTAGCTAGTGGCTGGAATAACCTATTTTTTAAAACTAGGCCACAATAACCATGGGCTAATATTTACTGTAGTGACACTGGGCCTCCTACTGGCCGTAGAAACAGTGGGCCTTCTACGGGCCGTAGAAACAATGGACCTTCTACGGGCCGTAGAAACAATGGGCCTTCTATGGGCCGTATTATCAATGGGCCTTATACGGGTTGTATAATCGATTGGCCAAACATGGGCCAAACAGACCGCATTATGGCCGTAAACGGGCTAGAGTTGGAATCGTCCGTTCATGGGCCGACCATAACGGGCCATCGTTAATAGGCCGTATTTGATGACGCTATGAAATCGGCCCAACGTATTAACGGACCACATACGGGCCGACTGTAACCACGGGCTGAATTTGGCCCACAAGCAGAAAATGACAGTAACGGGCCGTAAGTAAACAAATGCTGGAAATGAGCCCAAGAATAAATGGGCTCTGAGAAGGCTGAAAGATAACATGGGCTGGAAACGGCCCAACGGAATAACGGGCCGTTAATGGGTATAAAGTGATACACTGTTCATTACGGGCCAGTTTCACCACGGGCCGTTAATGGGTGTAAAGTGATACACTCTTTATTACGGGCCAGTTTCACCACGGGCCGTTAGTAGGCCAAGAGTTACATAGGGCCTCATATGGGCCGAAAGACGTCATGGGCCATACATGGGCCAGAAGTGAAAACGGGCTAGAATCATATTCGATGGCCCAGATGACGCTACTGGGCCTAATTCGGATAGGGCGTAACGGGCCTTGGGTTAGCGGGCTATAAATGGGCTATATTCGAACAGGCCGTTAACAGGCTTTCCATGGGCCGGCCCGCCAGCTTTTGACCAAGTCAAACGGACCGGCCTTTTCACAGGAATGGGCCTCTGTTGGGCCGTGTCATGTGTCGACGTATCATAGACGCCTATCTGACCCACTGACGAGCTGACACGTGTTTCGTCCGGCCAATAAGAATTTTACACATGGAAATTTCCCATTGGTCGGGGCTGTTAACAGGTCATCGGATCCAAAACCCGACCCGATAGCTTAACGGCGTTCCGTTACGCTGGATGCCACGTGTCGGTCACCCTTGATGAAAGCACTTCTGTGACGCACGATTTATCGTCATGGAAGTGGACACTTCCGTGATGATAATTTTGTTAATGTCATGGAACACTTCTACGACAACACAGGTATGACTATCTTGATTCTGTCATAAATTTGTCATGGATGTACATGCATGACAAAAAAGCGACCTACTGTGACAAATACGTATCATCACGGAAGTGTATTTTTTTTGTAGTGAGTATTTCCCTCAGTTTTTGAGAACCAAGGTATCAATCCAGTAGGAGACCACGCTCAAGTCCCTCGTACCTGCACAAAGCGATAGCTACTCGCAACCAACGCGATTAGGGGTTGTCAATCCCTTCACGATCACTTACGAGAGTGAGATCTGATAGATATAATATTTTTGGTATTTTTGGTATAAAGATGCAAAGTAAAGGCAAAGTAAAAAAGCAAAGCAAGATTAAAGTGATGGAGATTCATATGATGAGAATAGACCCGGGGGCCATAGGTTTCACTAGTGGCTTCTCTCAAGAGCATAAGTATTCTACGGTGGGTGAACAAATTACTGTTGAGCAATTGACAGAATTGAGCATAGTTATGAGAATATCTAGGCATGATCATGTATATAGGCATCACGTCCGTGACAAGTAGATCGAAACGATTCTGCATCTACTACTATTACTCCACTCATCGACCGCTATCTATCATGCATCTAGATTATTAAGTTAAAAATAGAGTAACGCCTTAAGCAAGATGAAATGATGTAGAGAGATAAGTTCATGCAATATGAAATAAACCCCATCTTGTTATCCTCGATGGCAACGATACAATACGTGCCTTGCTGCCCCTTCTGTCACTGGGTAAGGACACCGCAAGATCGAACCCAAAGTTAAGCACTTCTCCCATGGCAAGAACTACCAATCTAGTTGGCCAAACCAAACGGATAATTCGAAGAGACTTGCAAAGATAACTAATCATACATAAAAGAATTCAGAGAAGATTCAAATATTATTCATAGATAGACTTGATCATAAACCCACAATTCATCGGTCTCAACAAACACACCGCAAAAAGAAGATTACATCGAATAGATCTCCACAAGAGAGGGGGAGAACTTTGTATTGAGATTCAAAGAGAGAGAAGAAGCCATCTAGCTACTAACTATGGACCCGAAGGTCTGAGGTAAACTACTCACACTTCATCGGAGGGGCTAGGATGATGTAGAAGCCCTCCGTGATGACGGCCCTCTTCCGGCGGAGCTCCGGAACAGGCCCCAAGATGGGATCTCGTGGATACAGAAAGTTGTGGCGGTGGAATTAGGTTTTTGGCTCCTGTTCTGATCATTTGGGGGTACGTGTGTATATATAGGAGGAAGAAGTACGCCGAAGGAGCAACGAGGGGCCCACGAGGCAAGGGGCGCGCCCTAGGGGGGGCACCCTCATGACTGCCTCTTTTGTTCCTTGGAGCAGAGTCCAAGTCTCCTGGATCACGTTCGGTGAGAAAATCACATTCCCAAAGATTTTATTCCGTTTGGACTCCGTTTGATATTCCGTTTCTTCGAAACACTGAAATAGGCAAAAAAATAGCAATTTTGGGCTGGGCCTCCGGTTAATAGGTTAGTCCCAAAAATAATATAAAAGTGGGAAATAAAGCCCAATATAGTCCAAAACAATAGATAATATAGCATGGAGCAATCAAAAATTATATATACGTTGGAGACGTATCAGGCATCCCCAAGCTTAATTCCTGCTCGTCCTTGAGTAGGTAAATGATAAAAAGAGAATTTTTGATGCGGAGTGCTACTTGGAATAATTTCAATGCAAATCTTCTTAATTGTGGTATGAATATTTAGATTAGAAAGATTCAAGACAAAAGTTTATATTGACATAAAAAATAATAATACTTCAAGCATACTAACAAAGCAATTATGTCTTCTCAAAATAACATGGCCAAAGAAAGTTATCCCTACAAAATCGTATAGTCTGGCTATGCTCCATCTTCACCACACAAAGTATTTAAATCATGCACAACCCTGATGACAAGCCAAGCAATTGTTTCATACTCTAACTTTTTTCAAAACTTTTTCAATCTTCACGCAATACATGAGCGTGAGCCATGGATATAGCACTATGGGTGGAATAGAATGGTGATTGTGGAGAAGACAAAAAGGAGGGGAAGATAGTTTCACATCAACTAGGCGTATCAACGGGCTATGGAGATGCCCATCAATAGATATCAATGTGAGTGAGTAGGGATTGCCATGCAACGGATGCACTAGAGCTATAAGTATATGAAAGCTCAAAAAGAAACTAAGTGGGTGTGCATCCAACTTGCTTGCTCATGAAGACCTAGGGCAATTTTGAGGAAGCCCATCATTGGAATATACAAGCCAAGTTCTATAATGAAAAATTCCCACTAGTATATGAAGTGATAACATGAGAGACTCTCTACTATGAAGATCATGGTGCTACTTTGAAGCACAAGTGTGGTAAAAGGATAGTAACATTGTCCCTTCTCTCTTTTTCTCTCATTTTTTTATTTATATATTTTTTTGTTTGGGCCTTTTCTCTTTTTTTATGGCCTCTTTTTATTTGGGCTTCTTTGGCCTCTTCTTTTTCGTTCGGAGTCTCATCCTGACTTATGGGGGAATCATAGTCTCCATCATTCTTTCCTCATTGGGACAATGCTCTAATAATGATGATCATCACACTTTTATTTTTCTTACAACTCAACAATTACAACTCGATACTTAGAACAAAATATGACTCTATGTGAATGCATCCGGCGGTGTACCGGGATATGCAATATGACAATGATGGAGTGTGTCATGATAAACGGAACGGTGGAAAGTTGCATGGCAATATATCTCGAAATGGCTATGGAAATGCCATAATAGGTAGGTATGGTGGCTGTTTTGAGGAAGGTATATGGTAGGTGTATGATACCGGCGAAAGGTGCGCGGTATTAGAGAGGCTAGCAAAGGTGGAAGGGTGAGAGTGCGTATAATCCATGGACTCAACATTAGTCATAAAGAACTCATATACTTATTGCAAAAATCTAGAAGTTATCAAAGCGAAATATTACGCGCATGCTCCTAGGGGGATAGATTGGTAGGAAAAGACCATCGCTCATCCCCGACTGCCACTCATAAGGAAGACAATCAATAAATAAATCATGCTCCGACTTCATCACATAACGGTTCACCATACGTGCATGCTACGGGAATCACAAACCTTAACACAAGTATTCTTTAAATTCACAACTACTCAACTAGCATGACTTTAATATTATCACCTCCATATCTCAAAACAATTATCATGCTTCAAACTTTTCTTAGTATTCAACACACTCAAAAGAAAGTTTCACAAATCTTGAATACCAAGCATATTATTATTAAGCAAATTACCATGCTATTAAGAGACTCTCAAAATAATTTAAGTGAAGCATGAGAGATCAATAGTTTCTTTAAAACAAATCCACCACCGTGCTCTAAAAGATCTAAGTGAAGCACATAGAGCAAAATTATAACGCTCAAAAGATATAAGTGAAGCACATAGAGCAAAACTACTTAGCTCAAAAGATATAAGTGAAGCACATAGAGCAAAACTACTTAGCTCAAAAGATATAAGTGAAGCACATAGAGTATTCTATCAAATTTTAATTCATGTATGGCTCTCTTAAAAGGTGTGTACAGTAAGGATGATTGTGGAATACTAAGACACAAAGACACAAATAATACAAGACGCTCCAAGCAAAACACATATCATGTTGGTGAATAAAAATATAGCTCCAAGTAAATTACCGATGGAAGTGGACGAAAGAGGGGATGCCTTCCGGGGCATCCCCAAGCTTTGACTTTTTGGTGTCCTTGGATTATCTTGGGGGTGCCATGGGCATCCCCAAGCTTAGGCTCTTGCCACTCCTTGTTCCATGATCCATCAAAAGAATTCACCCAAAACTTGAAAACTTCACAACACAAAACTCAAAATAGAAAACTCGTGAGCTCCGTTAGCGAAAGAAAACAAAAGACCACTTCAAGGTACTGTAATGAACTCATTCTTTATTTATATTGGTGTTAAACCTACTGTATTCCAACTTCTCTATGGATTATAAACTATTTTACTAGCCATAGATTCATCAAAATAAGCAAACAACACACGAAAAACAGAATCTGTCAAAAAAACAGAACACTCTGTAGTAATACGTAGCTAGCGCAAGATCTGGAACCCCAAAAATTCTAAAATAAATTGCTGGACGTGAGGAATTTATCTATTAATCATCTGCAAAAATAATTAACTAAATAACACTCTTCAAATAAAAATTACAGCAGTTCTCGTGAGCGCTAAAGTTTCTGTTTTTTACAGCAAGTTCAACAAGACTTTCCCCAAGTCTTCCCAACAGTTCTACTTGGCACAAACACTAATTAAACACAAAAAACACAACCAAAACAGAGGCTAAATAATTTATTTATTACTAATCAGGAGAAAAAAGCAAGGAATAAAAATAAAATTGGGTTGTCTCCCAACAAGCGCTATCGTTTAACGCCCCTAGCTAGGCATAAAAGGGAGGATAGATCTAGGTATTGCCGTCTTTGATAGGCAATTCTTCGATTAGGCATCTACCATCTTTAGGAATTTCTTTATTTTTATTAATTATCAAACTTTTAGGCACAAGATCGAAAAATTCATTTGTAATAAATGGTTCCTTAATGATAGCAAAAAGATTGGGATGAACACTTATAGATTTAAGATCCGCAGTTTCCTTACTAGATGATTCACCCTTATTTTTAGGAACATACATAAGCTTGGCAATTTTAGTAGGAGGACTTGGAGTATTCTTTACGAAAGAAAAAGCGGTTCCCAAGTTTGTAATGATACCCTCAAGTTTATCAATTCTAGTAGAATCTAGGTTTATGTTCTCATTAACTACGGGTACCTTTTCTTTAATATTTTTCAAAGTCATTTCTACCTTAGATCCATATTGAGTAATTTGATTGTGGATCTTTTTATCTAGGTTTTCAATTGATTCAATAGTAGCAACTTTATTTTCAATAATTTCAAGTCTTTGCATAACATGCTCCAAAGTTAACGTGGTTCCATCTATACTACTTATAAAAGAGCAAACATTATCTTCTCTAAGTGCACCCCACAAAACGTACACGGATACATTACCACCGCATGATTGGTCCCACTAAACTCAATCTAACGGCTAGCCTTAACCGAATCTATTCTCTGTGTGGACTTAGCAATTTACATTGACTGACCGTACTCCACCACGGAGGAAAATATGAAAGTCCATGCCTGGTCAATTAGGAAACTATAATCATGGACACATCCTATTAAGAAACTAATCACGGGCACATCTAATTATTAGGAAACTAATCACAAACCCATCCTATTATTAGGAAAAAAATCACGCACGCATCCTATTATTAGGAAAATAATTACGAGTCATCCTATTAGGAAATTAATCACGGACACATCTAATTATTGGGAAACTAATCATGGCTGCATCCTATTAGATAACTAATCACAAACGCATCTAATTATTAGGAAACTAATCGCGAGTGCATCCTATCGTCTCCTATCAAGGAATCGTGATCGCGAGTCGGCAGCCATCACCAGCCCACCACCCATGCGAGCCACAATGAGAGACACGCGAGGAGGAGCTGCGGCTTCCTCTGAACACACTTCTACTGACTGCAACGACTTCGTCCACATCCTGGGCATGCTCTCCGGGAACCACCGGCATCCGCGTCGACTTCAGCTCCATCCACAACACCCACGCTGACAACCACCCACCGCCGAGGTCCTTCAAGTGGGGGCAACACTGAGTATCTTGGACCAGTATAAGTGGGCCAAAAAAGTTTGCCCCACAGCCATGCATGTAGATTCGCCTGGTCGCCAACCATCATCGTCCCCAGGGCGGTGCAGGTCTCAGCCATTGTGCAGCAGGTGAAGCTAATCACGGCCCCATCTCACTCGCCCGAAGCCACCGCCGACTCCCTCAGCTATGACGTGTGCTGCTCCGTTGGACACGCTTGTCCGGTACTCGCGCGTGGACGACGTCGTCCAAAGCTTATCCCGGCGCGTGGAGGCCGCCGCCTCAAAGCTAGACGACTGACTCACCTGCGTCGACAATGCCGCCCAGCTGGTGAGAGGACACGGTCGCCGCGGCCGCTCGCAGGCCTGAACGACGGAGACGCTCGCCTTCACGCAAACGCACCACACGCACGCATTAATCAAGTAAGTATCGAGTGTTGTTTTTTTACTGTCATCGCTACCTCGCCGGTGGTGACACATCTAGAAGTACAGGAACTAGAGATGAGGCAATGAGAAATAGAGGAGCGCTGGATCACACACAGAGACGTCCACCTTCTTTCTTTCTTTATTTTTTCACTGATTTTCGCGTACCTGCAACAGACATCCGTGTTTTTTTAAGTACTGACTACCGATTATTACATGGCTAACTCACGACTACATAGTGAACTCACAGACAAATTCGCTGAACCAAGACCTTACTTGCAGTCATGAAATTACATTTCACTAAAAAACCCAGAAGTTTGCATAAGTTTTAATGAAAAAAACTAAAGTTCGCATAAGTTTTACTAAAAAACCCTGAAGTTTGCATAAGTGTATTTGTTTGTCCAGCAGATACATGGCAATTGTAATTTTACATGAGCATTTTCAAACTGTCCTTATCTACAGTTGAGTTAACATGTTTTCCTGATAGAAAACTTGGACTACATACAAGAGAAGCAAAAACTGCATGTTGATTATGATGATGATGAATGTAGGATATTTTGTGGTCATGGTAAATTTTATATCATTTAGTACATAAACAATATTCACAATTTTATTTTATTACCATCAATTGTGTTGAGTTTCTTTCATATGTATGTATTGACCCTCTTCTTTAAATTAGATGTGATAGATGCGGAATGAACTCATACCACATGATCGCATACGAGCAATTCAAGAGGAATTGGAGGGATTCTTTCTTGACCATGTCATACATAAAGACGGAGAATGCCATGTGGAAGTTGAAATTGATTTTAGATGTTAGGGATTATAAGAGATGTTATATTGTATATATGTAGTAGTGTCAGATAGATATATACAAAAACTTGTTGTTCGATCAATCTCGGAGAAAAAGAGGTCACTTCTCTCTGTATATGTTCATGACGATCTTGTGTAATTCTTGACTAGAATTTGTTGGCACTAAAATGGTTCCTTAGCTTGTCCTAAGTGATATTTTCATGTGTGACTATACTTGCATAAATGTGTGCATATGAAGAATCATGATGAATCTTCTAACTAATTTTGAATTTTATACATTGAGAAAAGTGGGTGGTCTTTTAATACAGGAGACATGTTGATTAAGGAGAAACAATATTTCAAATTATTTGTACGAGTTGGAAATAAGAGATCGTGTAATTTATAGGGAAATTTCAAATTTATGAATAAATTGTATTGTATTAAGTTTAGTATAATATATTAATCCAAATAGATGCGTATTGCGTGTGCACACTTATTAGTTCAAATAGACGTGCGTTGCACGTGCACACTTACTAGTTAACCAAAAGAGGTGGTGAGCCAAATAAATTTAGCATAGCATTATAAAAATCAAAAGTATGGCTACCCAAGAAGTTCCCTCCGGTAATGGTATCGACGATATATCTATACCAAGGATTAACACCTACATAAAAATTGCGGAGAAGAACTAAGGTAGATTGCTTTCTAGTAGATCTATTTTGAGCATTGCAAATTCTATACCAAGCATCTTTTAGATTTTATCCCTCCCTTTGTTTAAAATTTAGAACTTCACTCTCGGGGGACAACGGAGAAGATATGAGACTAGTCATGACGACAAGCAAACAAGAGGCAAGCGGAAAAGAGAGGGAGGATAGAGAGAGAGAGGGCGAATAAAACGGCAAGGGTGAATTGGGGGGAGAGGAAAATGAGAGGCAAATGACAAATAATGTAATGCGAGAGATAGGAATTGTGATGGGTACTTGGTATGTTGACTTTTTGCGTAGACTCCCCGGCAACGGCGCCAAAATCCTTCTTGCTACGTCTTGAGCTTGCGTTGGTTTTCCCCAAAGAGGAAGGAATGATGCAGCAGAGTAGCGTAAGTATTTCCCTTAGTTTTTGAGAACCAAGGTATCAATCCAGTAGGAGCCCACGCTCAAGTCCCTCGTACCTGCACAAAGCGATAGCTACTCGCAACCAACGTGATTAGGGGTTGTCAATCCCTTCACGGTCACTTACGAGAGTGAGATCTGATAGATATAATATTTTTGGTATTTTTGGTATAAAGATGAAAAGTAAAGGCAAAGTAAAAAAGCAAAGCAAGATTAAAGTGATGGAGATTGATATGATGAGAATAGACCCGGGGGCCATAGGTTTCACTAGTGGCTTCTCTCAAGAGCATAAGTATTCTACGGTGGGTGAACAAATTATTGTTGAGCAATTGACAGAATTGAGCATAGTTATGAGAATATCTAGGCATGATCATGTATATAAGCATCACGTCTGTGACAAGTAGATCGAAACGATTTTGCATCTACTACTATTACTCCACTCATCGACCGCTATCCAACATGCATCTAGAGTATTAAGTTAAAAACAGAGTAACGCCTTAAGCAAGATGACATGATGTAGAGAGATAAATTCATGCAATATGAAATAAACCCCATCTTGTTATCCTCGATGGCAACGATACAATACGTGCCTTGCTGCCCCTTCTGTCACTAGGTAAGGACACCGCAAGATTGAACCCAAAGTTAAGCACTTCTCCCATGGCAAGAACTACCAATCTAGTTGGCCAAACCAAACGGATAATTCGAAGAGACTTGCAAAGATAACCAATCATACATAACAGAATTCAGAGAAGGTTCAAATATTATTCATAGATAGACTTGATCATAAACCCACAATTCATCGGTCTCAACAAACACACCGCAAAAAGAAGATTACATCGAATAGATCTCCACAAGAGAGGGGGAGAACTTTGTATTGAGATTCAAAGAGAGAGAAGAAGCCATGTAGCTACTAACTATGGACCCGAAGGTCTGAGGTAAACTACTCACATTTCATCGGAGGGGCTAGGATGATGTAGAAGCCCTCCGTGATGATGGCCCTCTTCCGGCGGAGCTCCGGAACAGGCCCCAAGATGGGATCTCGTGGATACAGAAAGTTGCGGCGGTGGAATTAGTTTTTTGGCTCCTGTTCTGATCGTTTGGGGGTACGTGTGTATATATAGGAGGAAGAAGTACGCCGGAGGAGCAATGAGGGGCCCATGAGGCAGGGGGCACCCCCTAGGGGGGGCGCCCCCCACCCTCATGACCGCCTCTTTTGTTCCTTGGAGCAGGGTCCAAGTCTCCTGGATCACGTTCGGTGAGAAAATCACGTTCCCGAAGATTTTATTCCGTTTGGACTCCGTTTGATATTCCGTTTCTTCGAAACACTGAAATAGGCAAAAAATAGCAATTCTGGGCTGGGCCTCCGGTTAATAGGTTAGTCCCAAAAATAATATAAAAGTGGAAAATAAAGCCCAATATAGTCCAAAACAGTAGATAATATAGCATGGAGCAATCAAAATTATAGATACGTTGGAGACGTATCAACCATCAGCCACAAATAGGAACAAAAATGGGGAGAGAGGATCACCTTGCCGAAGCCCGCACGTTGGTGCGAATGAATCCAAGAGGGTCACATTAAATTTAACCGTATATCTTACCGAGGTGACGCACGTCATAATTCAGTTCACCCAACGGCGAGCAAAACCCATCTTTTGCATCATTCGCTCCAAGAAGATCCAATCTCCCCTATCATAAGCTTTAGACAGATCCAATTTATATGCACAATAACTTTTGTTCGGGTCTTTTTCCTGTTGAATATAGTGAATGCACTCAAAATCAAGTAACGCATTATTAGTAATCATCCAACCAGGGACAAAGGCACTCTGTGCGGGTGAGATAATGTCATTCAATATGGGAGGCAGCCGGTTAAACAAACACTTCGCCACTACCTTGTGGATGATGTTGCATAAACTGATAGGCCGGAACTCCGTGAGCCGCTCTGGGTTGTCTACCTTTGGGATGAGAATGATGTAGGTGTCATTCACCCCTCCAGGCATGATCCCAGTCCGAAAGAATTCCTTCAACCCAGTGATAACCTGCTCTTTCATGACACCCCAACTCCTCTGAAAGAAGCGAGCAGGGAATCCATCAGGCCCCGGACTTTGAGAGGACCGATTTGAAACAGTGCATCCGCAATTTCCTTGTCTGTAAAATCTACACACAGTCCATCATTCATGGCATCAGTAACACGGGAATTAATTAAGTTAATCACAGGATCCGCACATAAGGAGGCGTCAGCAGAAAACAGATTAGAAAAATAGGATGTTGCCATCGCAGCCATGGACTCATGATCTTTATGCACCACTCCTGCATCATCAACAAGTGAATTGATACGATTTTTCCGCGCATGCCAAACCGCTTTCCGATGAAAGAAACGCGTGTTGCGGTCTCCCTTGCGCGACCACGCAACCCGAGATCTCTGCATCCAAAGCACCTCCTCTCTGTATAGGAGTTCATTCATCCTGTCAGTGGCCTCTCTGATCTCCTTTCTATGTGCATTCATAGACATAAGCTCTTCCAGGCGAGAGCGGGACTTATTAATTTCTTTTATAACATTACCAAATCCCCTCTAAAAATAGGGATTTTTTTCTTTAAAAAATAAAAGTAAAAATTAGGATTTTTGAAATTTTTTTGAATGAAAAACAAATTTAATACAACCTTCAAAGGATATATAGCAAGTTTTACTGTATTGTTCACAAGACAGCTTCGGTCCAACTGGTAAACGCCATGTCATTGCTTGATCTTCACCCTTCGCGGCCCTTGGTGGTATATTTTGTGGGGCGGAATAAAAATAGGGGTGTTCACTAGAGAGTAGGTCACAATGAACTAATAGGGAACGTGTTGTTAGCATGCTACACCGCTCTATAGCGTGTTGTTAGCGAGACAATTCTTAGCAGGTTACTTGCTTGGTCGATTTTAGTCTACTTGCTAGAGTACCACTATTATAGTGCTACATGCACAGTCGTCCTGTGAAATGAGCATGCCAGAATTTTCTAGATAGAGATAGAATGACGGCGTGGGGTCTTCACGGGCTGGCAGGCTGGCAGGGCAGTGATGCCCGCCACGCGAATCCCAGCCATGTTGACTGTCAGATTGTCCTATCTAATGGTGCATATTTGGCCACATTGTCTTTTAACTAAACGTAATAAATATGAGTCATTTGATTACAAAGATCCAACGGTCTGTATGACTCGATATTGGTATATTATAGATATAGATATTGTTTGAGAGAAGGTTTTACATATGATATGGGCCCTGTTTTCTTGCATGTCGGCCTGGTGCTCGATTTCTGTCTGAACTTGTTGGGCCGTCAGAGCCCAATAGTCACTCACACCCCACCCTTTTCATCCCTAAGGCCTTGTTCAGTTCTCATGGATTTAATCCACTAGGGGGTTCAATCCCTGCAGGGATTGGGTGAACCCCTTCCCTACACCCGATCCCCACTAATCCTTGCTAAGCCCTTCAGCAGACACCCCCCGCTACAAATAAGTGTTCGTTTTTGTCGCCTCGCTCGGGAGAGACAAGAGTCGCTCGGGAGAGATGGGAGTTGCGCTTCGCTCGGGATTCCTTCCACGGGGTGCTAGAGGGTGATTAGTTCCGCATGGATTTGAAGGGGTTTGGATCGCGAAAGGAACACGCAGGACTTAAGCGAACGCAGAAATATGGGTGGGCATGGTTTATTCCCCTCGCGGGGGTAATCCGCGTGGACCCTAAAGAAAAATAAAACCTAGACGAAACCCTCGTGTTCTCAAAAAGGAAAAATAAAAAAGAGACGAAACCCTCATTCCTCCTGTATGCGCCATGGCCTCGCCGCCGGCGAAGAAGAAACCCCCAACCACCATACGCGACCTCGACCAAGACACCCTGCGCGAGATCCTCTTCCGCCTCCCCTCTCTCCCGAGCCTCGTCCGCGCCGCCCTCAGCTGCCGTGCCTTCCTCGACGCCATCCGTTCATCCCCAGCCTTCCGCCGCCGCTTCCGCGCGCTCCACCCTCCCCCACTCCTAGGCCTCTTCCTCAGCATCGAAGACGCCGTCATCCCTTCTTTCGTGCCTCTCCGCCGCCGGCCCGACCCAGACCTCGCCGCAGCCGTCCGCGGCGCCGATTTGTTCCTCACCCGTCTCCCAGTTCCCGAAGACGACATCTCCCTTCCTGTCGCCGTCCCCATCCCCAAAGACGGCAGGGAGGATGCCGTCCCCGTCCCAATCCCCGAAGACGCCAAGGAAGATGCCGTCTCCGTTCCCGTTCCCGACGACGGCGACGAGGATGCCATCTCCATCCCAGAAGAAGAAGAAGAAGACGACGACGATGACGACGACGAGGATGCCGTCTTCGAGTGGTCAATCTGCGACTGCCGCGAAGGATTCGTTCTTCTCGGCAACTGGAGCACCGAGCAAATGGCTGTCTACAACCCGCTCACGCGGACCCTGGACCTCATCCCCCTGCCGCCCCGCGAAAGCCGTGTGGGCTCGCATATTGATTTCTACATCCTCGCCTCGGAACAGGACTACCGGTCGTTCCGCATTGTGTGCGTCCGGCACAGCAAATGTGGGGCGCTCGCCATCGTCTTCTCATCAGACACAAGAAAGTGGAAGATCTTCCCATGGACAGACATTGACGGGTTCTGGCCTCAACATGGTAAGGTGGTGAATGGTTGCATCTATTGGACCATTGGAATGCCGACGGACGCCCGTGTGCTTAACACCGCCACGATGCAGTTCTTTCGGATGGATATGCCGCCGCGCGGGACAACTAATGAAACATTGACGGCTGGCGAGACCAAGGATGGAAGGCTCTGTGTGGTGTTCGCGCCTATAGTAGCACTGAGGCCCGAGTCAGCACTTGTTGTTTGGATATTGAGAGCCGATGCTGGCGATGCTGTCGAGAGATGGATGCTGGAAAAGTCGCTTCCATTGCAGGAGGTAGCTGGGATTGTTCGGTGTCAAGTTGAGGAGAATGTTAAAGTTCAACTCAGTGTTGATGCGATTATTGATGGCTTTGTGTACTTGTCTGCTTATTGTGGTGCGTGGGAGCATCATCATTCGACTCATTGGTTCCTATCCTACTGCGTGGAAAGAGCGGTGCTGAAAAAGCTTGACCGCATCCTTTATGATGCTTCCTATCCCTACATTATGCCATGGCCTCGTTCGTTGGTACACAGCAAGGTGAGCCCTCACTCAAGGTTGCTTGACTACTAAGCTTTATTTTTAAGTTATGAACTGTTCTCTTGCTTTGGCAATTTGATTTACTCATCTTAAAAAAGAATAAGTCAAGATGGTGAGGTGCTGTTGAGAATTGCGAATCATTTTGCACACCTTTGAGCATATAACAATCATACTCCTACTCACTCGATATTGGAAATGCCTATAAGATATTTCCAAGTTCTCTTCAAGAAACAAAAGGAGTAATCTACCTATGGTAATTTGATCTAGATCAAATAATAGCTAGAGATATCTCATGAGAATGTAAGATGTTCTGTATATCCAAACTAGTAAAATAACTTCATCCCTCCTTATGTCCTCAGTGATCATTATCGCCAGTTTCAGAACTGCAATAGAAGACTATTTCGAAGGTTAATCATGGTGGGCCAACCATTCTGTAATAGTTTTTATTAATTGGCCATGTTGTAGTTGCAAAGCCAAATAAGATGTTCTTTGTCTTTGTACTTTTCTTGATTGCATTGTTTAATAAACAGATACGGAAATGAGGAAAGATGGTCAGCTATTTCTTCAGCACGTTAGAAGTTACAATGCCATCTCTTGCCATTTCTTCTTTTTAGATAAAAAACTTTCACGTACATTTCATTTGGTGAGGCTGAGAACAGATCTTAAAATAGATTTCGAGCTATATCACCTAGATTATACTTAGGTATAGCTGATACTATTATCTCTGTCGTATGGAAGTTAAATCACTACTCTGCCCCTCGTACCAAACATCAACGACTTACTTAGTTCAGTGTTCTGCAAATCAAGATGTGGCTGCCCTCCTGCAGAAGTATTTTCTACCAGAATTTAATTTTTATGGCCCTGCTATATACCTTGACATGATAGTGCACACGTGGACTAGAGCAAAGGCTTAATGTTTGTGGCGTTTATTATCTTCAAGTAAGTATTTTGTGGCGATCAGCAAGATTTTTGCATTTTCAAATGGGAACTAGCTTATTTTGCGGCGTTTATTATCTTCAAGTATTTTGTGGTGATCATAGTCCTCTTGTTCATCGTGCATATACATTAAAAAATCTTAGACATCACATAGCTTGCTGTCCTATGTAGAAAATGGTTTGTAGTGCAACTATCTTTTTTCCTTCTCAGGTGCACGCCATTTCATTTGTATTAATAGGAAGGTTTCTACTTTGTAGTATAATTGTTAAGAGGCATATTGGTCCTAGCAATATATCATGAACGCCCTCTGTACTACTAGTAGACAGTTGAGCTAGATGAAATTATCTAGACCTCAGGTGTGCATGGTTAGCAATCCATTCTGGGCTTGCATTGTACTATACGTTAGCCTAGCAAACCGGGAGCAATTCCAGATTTAAACTGGGAACTAATTATCTGATATGCATGCCAGAAGAAAGGAAAAATCATCTTATCCAATATGGACGGCTGATTGCATTGATATCTGTTTTACAGCCAACCAACATCAAGTTAAAGGCTATGTGAGCTACCAGAGGCCATTGAAGTGATATCTGCTCATTAAGCTGCATCATCGGACTCCTTAAGGCAAAGGCGCAGAAGAAGAAACATTTGTGCCGTTTGATTTGTGCATGCAACGCAGTCGGTTCAAACTATGGATTTTGACTGAGGGATACTACCAAAGAAGCGGGGTGGCATATTTGCAAGGAGGGCTTCATCAACATGCAGCTAGACTTGTTGGTTCACACCAAGAGTCTAAACTATCTTCAGTTCGAACTTGCAATATTATGTCAGAACTTCCGTACAGCTCTTACATTTATTGGCCTTACAATTCTTTTCTGTTATTTTCGCCATTTTACTTTGATTTCCCCCCTTGTTTCTTCTTTCTTTTATTTACCGTTTTCCTTTGTACTGACCCCATGACCACTACCGATTTCGCATGTACAATACAATATTCAGTTTGTACATACCGGGTCATATAGATCCAGAGGCCAATATTTCGATGAAGGTTATTTAGCGCAATGCCTAGGGAACTCCCTGAAATTTTATCTGGTTGTCTGGGCCCATGCAGTGTGCCGATAATGAGATTGTCACTACCTCCGTCCCAAAATTCTTGTCTTAAATTTGTTAGATACAGATGTACTGTATCTATATAAATTTTAAGACAAGAATTTTGAGACCGAGAGAGTATGAGTTATTATGGCAAATTCCTGTGACACGCCAACAACACAACAAAGAGGATACCACAAATACCGGGAGCACCCAAAGCATTAATTGTTGGATGCACGAAGCATTTGGAATGTGGACCCAACAAACTTCTTTGTCGAAATTATTATTATTATTTGAAAGATTATTGGAATCAACATCGATATAAAAAAATCATTGATCATGGGTATTGGCATAATTTGATACTATTTAAAAGCATCATCAAAGTGAGTATTTCTTTTTCCTGCCCCCTCATATTGTTTATTGTGTACTTGCCAAAGGTCACTAGTAATATTTGGGCAAGGCAGCCCTGAATTAGTTTTTAAGTGATCATAGATGTTTCTCCAATCCGGACTTGAAGGACCTGACGGAACACTAGAATTTCCTGTAACAATTTGAAGGTGACAAGAATTACACATGTGAGGTAAATCTATTAGCCTTATAACCGGTTCACTTACCTTTAAACTTGCCAATTAGAAAGTCACCGGCGGCACATACGACAGATGCAAAATCAGTTTTTAGGTTAGCCAACTCTAGGCAACAAGGAGGCGGTGACTTCTTTACCTCTCAGTCCATGGGCAGACGGAGGGGGGGGGGGGGGGACAGATATATGTGTCTGGTTCGTGTCCAATAGGAATAATGATTCATAGATCCCCATGTGGATGGGTTTTTTTGGAAGGGTATTGACGAGTCGGAGGATGGTGTCCATGGCCGAGCATTAGGTCTGGCGTGATTAGTGTTTGCCCACAGAAGCAGCATCCTGTGGCGGAGATGACATTGCAGGGTATTTTTGTTCTTTAGTTTCATTTTCGTTCGATAAAGCTTAGTGAGATACGATCCCATCGGGGGAACTTGTGATGTTTTCGTCCCTCTCCTCTATCTAACCGGAGTTGGATTATTGTGTGGCCCTCTTCAGAGCTAGCTTTCTTCGGGACAACGATCTTTCAAGATAGTAGTTGCCGGCGTCTTCTGGTTTATATTGATGACCTCCCGGACGTTGTTTCTAGAAGCTCTTGTTTTTTTTGAGATAGAAGCTCTTGGGTTTAAGCAAGGTTGCTTTGGTAAGACGGATGCTCAGAGACGACAAGGAGCTCTCTGCACGGCATGCCATCGGTGAATGCAGAGGGAAGGGGGAGGGGGAGGGGGAGGGGGGCAGATATATGTGTCTGGTTGGTGTCCAATAGGAATAATGATTCATAGATCCCCATGTGGATGGTTTTTTTTGGAAGGGTATTGACGAGTCGGAGGATGGTGTCCATGGCCGAGCATTAGGTCTGGCGTGATTAGTGTTTGCCCACAGAAGCAGCATCCTGTGACGGAGATGACATTGCAGGGTATTTTTGTTCTTTAGTTTCATTTTCGTTCGATAAAGCTTAGTGAGATACGATCCCATCGGGGGAACTTGTGATGTTTTCGTCCCTCTCCTCTATCTAACCGGAGTTGGATTATTGTGTGGCCCTCTTCAGAGCTAGCTTTCTTCGGGACAACGATCTTTCAAGATAGTAGTTGCCGGCGTCTTCTGGTTTATATTGATGACCTCCCGGACGTTGTTTCTAGAAGCTCTTGTTTTTTTTTGAGATAGAAGCTCTTGGGTTTAAGCAAGGTTGCTTTGGCAAGACGGATGCTCAGAGACGACAAGGAGCTCTCTGCAAGGCATGCCATCGGTGAATGCAGAGGGAAGGGGGAGGGGGAGGGGGAGGGGGGCAGATATATGTGTCTGGTTGGTGTCCAATAGGAATAATGATTCATAGATCCCCATGTGGATGGTTTTTTTTGGAAGGGTATTGACGAGTCGGAGGATGGTGTCCATGGCCGAGCATTAGGTCTGGCGTGATTAGTGTTTGCCCACAGAAGCAGCATCCTGTGACGGAGATGACATTGCAGGGTATTTTTGTTCTTTAGTTTCATTTTCGTTCGATAAAGCTTAGTGAGATACGATCCCATCGGGGGAACTTGTGATGTTTTCGTCCCTCTCCTCTATCTAACCGGAGTTGGATTATTGTGTGGCCCTCTTCAGAGCTAGCTTTCTTCGGGACAACGATCTTTCAAGATAGTAGTTGCCGGCGTCTTCTGGTTTATATTGATGACCTCCCGGACGTTGTTTCTAGAAGCTCTTGTTTTTTTTTTGAGATAGAAGCTCTTGGGTTTAAGCAAGGTTGCTTCGGTAAGACGGATGCTCAGAGACGACAAGGAGCTCTCTGCACAGCATGCCATCGGTGAATGCAGAAGGAAGACTGTGGTTGGTGATGATTTCTTGAAGGATATGTGTGTAACTTTTTTATTCTTATACAGAAGTTCTTGTAAGGGCTTGTTATATTTAATGCATGGCCTTTTATTCATTGTTTTGATATAATCACCACCTTGAGACTTTTCTACAAAAAAGGGGCAGCAGATCTGTTTTCTCTAGGGAGGATAAGAGGATGGCCAAGATGTAGGGTGCTATTTATTCATGTCAGGAGCAAGAAATAGATTTTCTATCAAAACAATGATAAATGCATATTAAGGTCTGACTATATCTCATCTAAATGTGAGCTATTAACATGATGTCATCCTACATCGTGGCCCCAACCGTTGACAAACTACGCCATCTCATTTCAACGTTTGCCTGTTTGTTGGTATTTTTATTTTTGAAACCCTGGCGTATGTAGTGCTTGTTGGGAACCGGCCCACCACGAGGGTGGCAGCGGCTAGCGCACGAAGCGCTCGGGATAGCTCCTCCCGGTTCCACACTTTACGTTAAGTGGATACTTATCCCTTAACCCTTTACCCCTATATAAAGAGAGGAGGAGCAATCATTGTAACGGTTGATCATTGATTAATAAAAATAGTCTCCTTCATATTTCTCTGTGTCATCTACTTTTGCGTGTTCGACTACTTCGTCTACGACGCTCGCTCTCGCTCCGCAACCTCGGACCGGACTCGCCTGTGGAGTTGCGGAACACATTATCAGCACGCTTCGCTCCATCAACTCTCCGTCGAGCCTGCGTCAAGCCTGCATCATGCAGGCTTTCTTCGATCCCGCGGAGGTATAAGATCCGATCTCCACTTTTGCAAAAATGGATTCCTTTCGTTACTACAATTCCGTTTTTGCGACTAGTTTATTTTTTCGGATTTATTTCACCTATGGTGTGGATTTTCCTCCCAAGAACCGAGCTGACGAATACGCCGCCGACCAATGTCGATGTTCTTGGATCAAGAGGAACTTGTTGACTGCACTATAGGGAGTCGGTACAGATCGTGATCTAGAGGATCACGGCACCGCCGCAACGCACCCGCTGTGCCACGCGCCGTCGATGTTCCCGATGAACATGGCGATGTTTTTGAGATCCCGATGCCAACGTCCAGATGGCGCCGTCTCAAGCAGCTGGCCATACCCGTGCCCGATGCACGCTCGTGCCGCCGCGTGCCCTGCTGGCCCCGGCAGCTGGCCGCCCCCGCGTGCGCGCGAGGTAGCCGCGCCCGGCGGGCTGGCTGGCTTGGCACTTGTCGCCGTGGCTGCGCCACGCCGCCCCGCGTCGCTGGCCGCGCCGTGGCCGTGGGCCCCGCTGTCCGCGCCACGCCGCCCCGCCTCGCTGGTCGCGCCGTGCTCGCCACCGCGCCGTGCCGCACCGTGCGTGCGCACGAGCCTGTTGAGGCCGCTGCCGCTCGGGCGCTAGGGTTGGAAACCCTAGCGACCCCTGAGCTGGCAAGCGGGCCGGCCCAGCGGGCTGTGCGCAATTAAAAAAGGGGGAGGGCGGTGGGGCTCGCTACACGGGCCGACGGCCCATTTTACGGCCTACAGATGAACTGGGCCAGGCCAGAGAGCGCACGCGCGGTTATTCGTGTTTTAGCCCCTGTAATTTCCTATTTTTATGTGCATTATATTCCTGGTGTAATATTTCGCGTAGAAGCCCCTGGAAGTGCCTGTTTCGCTGAAATATGCGTTTTTGGGCTTTAAAATGCCTCGGGAATTCAATTTTTGGGCTCATTTTCACGTAAGAAATGCGCTTAACATGCTATCTTTTGTAACATGTTTTTATTGTATGTTTTTACTACTGTAGATTAACTATTTAGCACTCTTAATCACTAAGTAAATCATATAATAACATGTTTTAAATAATGGAACGTCATTTTTATTGAATAAGTTTATCAACATCGCATTTGTGCAAAAGATTACCTGCTGTAATCTCATGATTTTTGCATAAATTGTAGATAGCCGGAATCGTTCACAAGGAGTTTGCTGAGTTGGCCCAGACGGGGCTGAACTATCTGTCATGGGCCTCGGATTGTGAGATCTTTCTTCAGGGCAGAACCCTCCTGAGGGCGATCGGTAAGGGGACCCAGCTGGCCCCCATTGATCCCAAGTTTGAAACTGAGAATGCGCAAGCTCTGCATTTTCTCCGTCATCACCTGTCACCTACTCTGAAAGACGAGTATATGACTGAGCGGAGTGCTTCTGGCCTTTGGACCGCTCTTAAGCAGCGGTTTGAGCGGCTGAAGTACACTGTTAAGCCACGTGCAGAGGCAGAGTGGACCCGTCTGAGGTTTGCGGACTTCAAGACAGTTGGGGAGTACAATTCGGCTCTGCACCGGATTTGTACGACTCTTCAGATGTGTGGTACTGAGATTACCGACACTTAGAAGATTGAGAAAACCCTATCCACTTTCCACCCTGACGCAGTCCTGTCCGCACGGAACTACCGCCAGGGAAACTACACGAGGTATTCAGAGTTGATTGACGTCCTCCAGGTGGCAGAGGCGCAGGATGAGGTTCTAAAAAGAACTTTGTCGCGCAACCACTTGGGGAGAGTTCTCGCCAGGAGGTGAATGCTCTCAAAGTCTGCAAGCCTTAACAGAAGAAGAGGGGCCAAAGGGCAAGAAGAAGGGCCCTTAGCCCTCCGCCCCAGCTAAGTAGCAAAAGCCGGGCAAGGGGGGGGGGGGGGCGGCAGAGGCCTCAGGACTGCTTCCGGTGTGGCTCGGTGGAGCATTTCTCCCGCCAGTGCCGCACAACACAGGAGGTCGTTGATGCATATAAGGCTCGGAAGGCGCGTGAGACGCACCTCGCCTTGGTTCAGGAGGGAGCACCACCGGCGCCCATGGCGGCACCCGTGATGATCTCTACGCCCCCTGCTGCGCCCATCGCGGCGACCCCCGTGGTGCCCATTGCGGCGGCTTTGGCGGTCTCTAGTGACGCCAACATTGCCATGGAGGTTGACCAAATGGTCGCCTCGGCGGTGCCACAACTAGATGTTGATGCTGCCTCCAAGATGATTTCTAAGGAGGATCAGCTCACTAGTATGGAGATTGCGGCTGAGGTCAATAGCTTCCTCACTGAGTCTACTTAGCATACCTCTTTGGTTATCATGATTCCGTGATTTGATACAATAAATTCGAATAAATTCGATTTGGTTGTAAGCTCTATGAGAGCATAAACTTATTATTTACTTTGGCGATTGGATGACATTTATTCATTTATTCCATTATTTATACATGATAGTATGTTATGTTCTGAGATGTGTCATTTATTTTTAATGTAGTTTCTTCCTGATTACATTAATTAGATGTCATATTTTAGAACGCGTGTGGCGCCCGAATGGAGGAAACGTGCCTTGCCGATAGCGCCACCACTCATACCATTTTACGAGAAACTAAGTACTTTGAGTCCATTAAAAAATCTCCGGGAAGTATTATGACAATCGCCGGCTGCGGTTCTCACATAGTTGGCTCCGAACGAGCCACTATTATACCTCCTATGGGAACAACTTTGATCATTAATGATGCGTTGTTGTACCCAGAGTCGACTCGTACTCTTTTGAGCTTTAGAGACATCCGCGCTAATGGTTTCCATATTGAGACCGATGATGAAAACGGCAAGGAGTGCCTACTCATCACAAAGCGGGATGCAAGTGGTAAACATGTTATCGAAAGGCTTCCTTCGTTCGACACATGGCTATACTACACTAAAATTGTAGCACCTCCCGTGTACACTACCCTCAAGACCGTTTTTAGAAGCTCTGAACTCTTCTACCTCTGGCACGATAGGTTAGGCCACCCCGGACTTAGGATGATGAGAAATATAATAAACAACTCGCATGGTCATAATGTTAACGTGAAGAACTTCCCATATCCCGATGATTTTGTGTGCTCTGCATGCGCTAAGGGGAAGTTAGTCATTAGGCCATCGCCCTCAAGGTGAGGGATGAAATCCCCGCGTTCTTGGAGTGTATCCAAGGGGACATATGTGGTCCAATTCAGCCCCTCACGGGGCCGTTTCGGTACTTCATGGTGCTCATTGATGCTTTCTCTAAATGGTCCAATGTTTGCCTGCTGTCAACACGGAACCATGCCTTTGCAAAGCCGATCTCTCAGATCATACAAATGAGGAATAATTTCCCTGATTATCGTATAAAGTCTATTCGAATGGACAACGCCGGAGAATTTACTTCAAAGGCGTTCGATGATTATTGCATGGCAATGTGAGTCAAAGTTGAGCACTCGGTACCGCATGTTCATACACAAAATGGACTTGCCGAGGCATTGATTAAAACAATTAAATTCATTGCCCGACCACTCCTTCAGAGTTGTAATTTACCAACTACATGTTGGGGCCACGCAGTGTTACACACGGCCAATCTCATCAACTTTTGACAGTCGGCCTACAACATCCACTCTACTGTTCAGCTTGCGCAAGGGTCGGCACTGAAAATTTCCCACCTTCGTAGGTTCGGCTGCCAGGTATATGTACCAATACCACCACATCAACGATCGGTGATGGGCCCGCTCCATAATTCGGGGATATACGTTGGTTATGAGACTGTGTCCATAATCAGGTATCTGGACCCCATGACGGGTGACTGTCACACGGCTCGTTTTGCTGATTGCATTTTTGACGAGGATTTTTTCCCGACTTTAGGGGGAGAGAATCAACCCCTTGATGCTAAAAGTTGAGAAATCACATGGCAAGCCACGTGAATCCACGCTCATGACCCGCACACTGCTGAGATTGAGAGAGAAGTCCAAAAGATAATAGATTTGTAGTCATTAGCAAATCAAATGCCTGACCACTTTAGTGACTTAAATACTTTGACAAAATCGCATGTGCACGCGCGCAATGCACCGGAAAGGGTTGAAATACCAAAGAAAAATGATGGTATACCCGCTCCCGTCCAAAGGCCTAAAAGGACGAGAGATCCGGCTTCTCAAATCCCAAGTACTCGGGGACGCCCGACAAAAAAGGATAAGAGAGATTTATTATAGCCTGTCGCCAAAGTACCCCAAAGTGATACGGGGAGCCAGTCGAGACCTGGCATAAGTACGGAACATTCAGTGCACGAAATTCCGGACTTAAACTTTCCCATAGGGGAAACACCCAGCGGAGATGTGTGCGCACACGCCGGCACGGGAAATCTAAAGGACCTTGCTCCCATAATGGAAAATTTGGTAGAGCAAGTGTTTGTGCCATATGCGCTCCATGACAAAATGGCCATAAATTATATTTATACAGGGGAGTCCCTGAACCAAGCAACGATGATTGTCGACATTAACTTTGCTGTGAAAATTGCCTCAATCATAGATCTTGACCCTGAGCCTAATACGCTCGCTGATTGCAAGAAAAGGTCGGATTGGAAAGATTGGCAGCAGGCAATTACTGCCAAATTATTATCTCTCAATAAAAGGAAGGTGTTCGGACCAGTTTGTCCAACTCCTCCCCACATTCGCCTTGTTGGCCATAGGTGGGTTTTTGTTCAAAAGAGAGATGAAAATGAAGGAAATATGCCCTAGAGGCAATAATAAAGTTATTATTTATTTCCTTAATTCATGATAAAAGTTTATTATTCATGCTAGAATTGTACTAACTGGAAACATAATACTTGTGTGAATACATAGACAAACAAAGTGTCACTAGTATGCCTCTACTTGACTAGCTCGTTGATCAAAGATGGTTATGTTTCCTAGCCATTGACACGAGTTGTCATTTGATTAACGGGATCACATCATTAGGCGAATGATGTGATTGACTTGACCCATTCCGTTAGCTTAGCACTCGATCGTTTAGTATTCTGCTATTGCTTTCTTCATGACTTATACATGTTCCTATGACTATGAGATTATGCAACTCGCGTTTACCGGAGGAACACTTTGGGTGCTACCAAACGCCACAACGTAACCAGGTGATTATAAAGGTGCTCTACATGTCTCTCAAAAGGTACTTGTTGGGTTGGCGTATTTCGAGATTAGGATTTGTCACTCCGATTGTCGGAGAGGTATCTCTGGGCCCACTCGGTAATGCACATCACTATAAGCCTTGCAAGCATTGCAACTAATGAGTTAGTTGCGGGATGATGTATTACGGAATGAGTAAAGAGACTTTCTGGTAACGAGATTGAACTAGGTATTGAGATACCGATGATCGAATCTCGGGCAAGTAACATACCGATGACAAAGGGAACAACGTATACTGTTATGCGGTCTGACCGATAAAGATCTTCGTAGAATATGTAGGAGCCAATACGGGCATCCAGGTCCCGCTATTGGTTATTGACCAGAGAGATGTCTCGGTCATGTCTACATAGTTCTCGAACCCGTAGGGTCCACACGCTTAACGTTCGTCGCGATATAGTACTATGAGTTATGTATGTTGGTGACCAAATGTTGTTCGGAGTTCCAGATAAGATCATGGACATGACGAGGAACTCCGGAATGGTCCGGAGATAAAGATTGATATATGGGATAATAGTGTTTGGACTCCGGAAGGGTTCCGGAATTCACCGGAAGGGGTTCCGGATGTTTCCCGAAATGTTTGGGTACGAGAACACTTTATTTGGGCCAAAGGGGAAAGCCCACAAGGTTTTTGGAAAGCGCAAAAGGAAGTTTTGCGGAGTCTAGGGGCCAGATGCCAGGGTCCCTGGCGTTTGGGTCCAGACGCCGGGAACCCTGGCGTCTGGCCCTGGAGTCCAAGAAGGACTCTTGCCTTTCGGGTGAAACCAACTTCGTGGAGGCTTTTACTCCAAGTTTCGACCCCAAGGCTCAACATATAAATAGAGGGGTAGGGCTAGCACCCAAGACACATCAAGAAACACCAAGCCGTGTGCCGGCAACCTCGTCCCCTCTAGTTTATCCTCCGTCATAGTTTTCGTAGTGCTTAGGCGAAGCCCTACGGAGATTGTTCTTCACCAACACCGTCACCACGCTGTCGTGCTGCCGGAACTCATCTACTACGTCGCCCTCTTGCTGGATCGAGAAGGCGAGGACGTCACCGAGCCAAACGTGTGCACAACTCGGAGGTGCCGTGCTTTCGGTACTTGGATCGGTCGGATCGTGAAGACGTACGACTACATCAACCGCGTTGATATAACGCTTCTGCGAATGGTCTACGAGGGTACGTAGACAACACTCTCCCCTCTCGTTGCTATGCATCACCATGATCCTGTGTGTGCGTAGGAAATTTTTGAAATTACTACGTTCCCCAACAGTGGCATTCGAGCCAGGTTTTATGCGTAGATGTTATATGCATGAGTAGAACACAAGTGAGTTGTGGGCGATATAAGTCATACTGGTTACCAGCATGTCATACTTTGGTTTGGCGGTATTGTTGGATGAAGCGGCCCGGGCCGACATTACGCGTACGCTTACGTGAGACTGGTTCTACCGACGTGCTTTGCACACAGGTGGCTGGCAGGTGTCAGTTTCCCCAACTTTAGTTGAACCGTGTGTGGCTATGCCCGGTCCTTGAGAAGGTTAAAACAACACTAACTTGACGAACTATCGTTGTGGTTTTGATGCGTAGGTAAGAACGGTTCTTGCTCAGCCCGTAGCAGCCACGTAAAACTTGCAACAACAAAGTAGATGACGTCTAACTTGTTTTTGCAGGGCATGTTGTGATGTGATATGGTCAAGGCATGATGCTAAATTTTATTGTATGAGATGATCATGTTTTGTAACCGAGTTATCGGCAACTGGCAGGAGCCATATGGTTGTCACTTTATTGTATGCAATGCAAACACCCTGTAATGCTTTACTTTATCACTAAGCGGTAGCGATAGTCGTAGAAGCATAAGTTGGCGATACGACAATGATGCTACGATGGAGATCAAGGTGTCGTGCCGGTGACGATGGTGATCATGCCGGTACTTCGAAGATGGAGATCACAAGCACAAGATGATGATGGCCATATCATATCACTTATATTGATTGCATGTGATGTTTATCTTTTTATGCATCTTAGCTTGCTTTGATTGATGGTAGCATTATAAGATGATCTCTCACTAAATTATCAAGGTATAAGTGTTCTCCCTGAGTATGCACCGTTGCAAAAGTTCTTTGTGCTGAGACAACACGTGATGATCGGGTGTGATAGGCTCTACGTTCAAATACAACGGGTGCAAAACAGTTGCACACGCGGAATACTCAGGTTAAACTTGACGAGCCTAGCATATAACAGATATGGCCACGGAACACAGAGACCGAAAGGTCGAGCGTGAATCATATAGTAGATATGATCAACATAGTGATGTTCACCATTGAAACTATTCCATCTCACGTGCTGATCGGACATGGTTTAGTTGATATGGATCACGTGATCACTTAGAGGATTAGAGGGATGTCTATCTAAGTGGGAGTTCTTTAATAATATGATTAACCAAACTTTAATTTATCATGAACTTAGTCCTAGTAGTATTAGCATATCTATGTTGTAGATCAATAGCTCGCGATGTTGCTCCCCGCTTATTATTTATATGTTCCTAGAGAAAACTAAGTTGAAAGATGTTAGTAGCAATAATGCGGATTGGATCCGTGATCTGAGGTTTATCCTCATTGCTGCACAGAAGAATTATGTCCTTGATGCACCGCTTGGTGACAGACCTATTGCAGGAGCAGATGCAGACGTTATGAACATTTTGAAAAAAGCTTGGTATGATGACTACTTGATAGTTAAGTGCACCATGCTTAAACGGCTTAGAATCGGGACTTCAAAGACGTTTTGAACGTCATGGACCATATGAGATGTTCCGGGAGTTGAATTTAATATTTCAAGCAAATACCCGAGTTGAGAGATATGAAGTCCCCAACAAGTTCTATAGCTAAAAGATGGAGGAGAATAGCTCAAGCAGTGAGCATGTGCTCAGATTGTCTGGGTACTACAATCGCTTGAATCAAGTGGGAGTTAATCTTCCAGATAAAATAGTGATTGACAGAATTCTCTAGTAGCCATCACCAAGTTAGTAGAACTTCGTGATGAACTATAATATGCAAGGTATAACAAAAATGATTCCCAAGCTCTTCGTGATGCTGAAATTGACGAAGGTAGAAATCAAGAAAAGCATCAAGTGTTGATGGTAAACAAAAACCACTAGTTTCAAGTAAAGGGACAAAGGGAAGAAAGGGGAACTTCAAGAAGAACGGCATGAAGGAAATATGCCCTAGAGGAAATAATAAAGTTGTTATTTTATTTCCTTATATCATGATAAATGTTTATTATTCATGCTAGAATTGTATTATCCGGAAACATAATACTTGTGTGAATACATAGACAAACTAAACGTCACTAGTATGCCTCTACTTGACTAGCTCGTTAATCAAAGATGGTTATGTTTCCTAACCATAGACATGTGTTGTCATTTGATTAACGGGATCACATTATTAGGAGAATGATGTGATTGACATGACCCATTCCATTAGCTTAGCACCCGATCGTTTAGTATGTTGCTATTGCTTTCTTCATGACTTATACATGTTCCTATACCTATGAGGTTATGCAACTCCCGTTTGCCAGAGGAACACTTTGTGTGCTACCAAACGTCACAACGTAACTGGGTGATTATAAAGGAGCCCTACAGGTGTCTCCAAAGGTAAATATTGGGTTGGCGTATTTCGAGATTAGGATTTGTCACTCCGATTATCGGAGAGGTATCTCTGGGCCCTCTCGGTAATGCACATCACATAAGCCTTGCAAGCATTGTAACTAATGAGTTAGTTGCGAGATGATGTATTATGAAACGAGTAAAGAGACTTGCCGGTAACGAGATTGAACTAGGTATTGAGATACCGATGATCGAATCTCGGGCAAGTAACATACCGATGACAAAGGGAACAACGTATGTTGTTATGCGGTCTGACCGATAAAGATCTTCGTAGAATATGTGGGAGACAATATGAGCATCCAGGTTCCGCTATTGGTTATTGACTGGAGACGTGACACGGTCATGTCTACATTGTTCTCGAACCCGTAGGGTCCGCACGCTTAAGGTTTCGATGATAGTTATATTATGAGTTTATGAGTTTTGATGTACCGAAGTTAGTTCGGAGTCCCAGATGTGATGACGGACATGACGAGGAGTCTCGAAATGCTCGAGACATAAAGATTGATATATTGGAAGCCTATGTTTGGACATCGGAAGTGTTCCAGGTGAAATCGGCATTTTACCGGAGTACCGGGAGGTTACCGGAACCCCCCGGTAACCTAATGGGCCTTAATGGGCCTAGTGGAGGAAGAGGAGAGGAGGCCTAGGGGCTGCCGCATGCCCCTCCCCCCCCCCCAAGTCTGAATTGGACAAGGAGGGGGGGCGGCGCCCCCCCTTTCCTTTCTTCCCTCTCCTCCTTCCCCCAAGTCCTAATCCAACTAGGGAAAAGGGAGGGGAGTCCTACTCCCGGTAGGAGTAGGACTCCTCCTGCGCGCCTCCTCCTAGGGCCGGCCGCACCCCCCCTTGGCTCCTTTATATACGGGGGCAGGGGGCACCCCTAGACACACAAGTTGATCTCTAAGATCGTTCTCTTAGCCGTGTGCGGTGCCCCCTTCCACCATAGTCCTCGATAATATTGTAGTGGTGCTTAGGCGAAGCCCTGCGACAGTTGAACATCAAGATCGTCACCACGCCATCATGCTGACGGAACTCTTCCCCGACACTTTGCTGGATCAGAGTCCGAGGATCGTCATCGAGCTGAACGTGTGCTAGAACTCGGAGGTGCCGTAGTTTCGGTGCTTGATCGGTTGGGGCGTGAAGACGTACGGCTACATCAATCGCGCTGTCATAACGCTTCCGCTGTCGGTCTACGAGGGTACATAGATCACACTCTCCCCTCCCGTTGCTATGCATCACCATGATCTTGTGTGTGCGTAGGAAAAATTTGAAATTACTATGTTCCCCAACAGTGGCATCCGAGCCTAGGTTTTATGCGTTGATGTTATATGCACGAGTAGAACACAAGTGAGTTGTGGGCGATATAAGTCATACTGCTTACCAGCATGTCATACTTTGGTTCGGCGGTATTGTTGGACGAAGCGGCCCGGACCGATATTACGCGTACGCTTACGCGAGACCGGTTCTCCCGACGTGCTTTGCACAAAGGTGGCTAGCGGGTGTCAGTTTCTCCAACTTTAGTTGAACCAAGTGTGGCTACGCCCGGTCCTTGCGAAGGTTAAAACAGCACCAACTTGACAAACTATCGTTGTGGTTTTGATGCGTAGGTAAGAACAGTTCTTGCTAAGCCCGTAGCAGCCACGTAAAACTTGCAACAACAAAGTAGAGGACGTCTAACTTGTTTTTGGAGGACATGTTGTGATGTGATATGGTCAAGACATGATGCTAAATTTTATTGTATGAGATGATCATGTTTTGTAACTGAGTTATCAGCAACTGGCAGGAGCCATATGGTTGTCGCTTTATTGTATGCAATGCAATTGCACTGTAATGCTTTACTTTATCACTAAGCGGTAGTGATAGTCGTGGAAGCATAAGATTGGCGAGACGACAACGATGCTACGATGATGATCAAGGTGTCGCGCCGGTGACGATGGTGATCATGACGGTGCTTCGAAGATGGAGATCACAAGCACAAGATGATGATGGCCATATCATATCACTTATATTGATTGCATGTGTTGTTTATCTTTTATACATCTTATCTTGCTTTGATTGACGGTAGCATTTTAAGATGATCTCTCACTAATTATCAAGAAGTGTTCTCCCTGAGTATGCACTGTTGCGAAAGTTCTTCGTGCTGAGACACCACGTGATGATCGGGTGTGATAGGCTCTACGTTCAAATACAACGGGTGCAAAACAGTTGCACACGTGGAATACTCAGGTTATACTTGACAAGCTAAGCATATACAGATATGGCCTCGGAATACGGAGACCGAAAGGTCGAGCGTGAATCATATAGTAGATATGATCAACATAGTGATGTTCACCAATGAAACTACTCCATCTCACGTGATGATCGGACATGGTTTAGTTGATTTGGATCACGTGATCACTTAGAGGATTAGATGAATGTCTATCTAAGTGGGAGTTCTTTAGTGATATGATTAATTGAACTTAAATTTATCATGAACTTAGTACCTGATAGTATCTTGCTTGTTTATGTTTGATTGTAGATAGATGGCCCGTGCTGTTGTTCCGTTGAATTTTAATGCGTTCCTTGAGAAAGCAAAGTTGATGATGCTAGCAATTACACGGACTGGGTCCGTAACTTGAGGATTATCCTCATTGCTGCACAGAAGAATTACGTCCTGGAAGCACCGCTGGGTGCCAGGCCTGCTGCTGGAGCAACACCATATGTTATGAACGTCTGGCAGAGCAAAGCTGATGACTACTCGATAGTTTAGTGTGCCATGCTTTATGGCTTAGAATCGGGACTTCAATGACGTTCTGAACGTCATGGAGCATATGAGATGTTCCAGGAGTTGAAGTTAATATTTCAAGCAAATGCCCGGATTGAGAGATATGAAGTCTCCAATAAGTTCTATAGCTGCAAGATGGAGGAGAACAGTTCTGTCAGTGAGCATATACTCAAAATGTCTGGGTATAATAATCACTTGATTCAATTGGGAGTTAATCTTCTAGATGATTGCGTCATTGACAGAATTCTCCAATCACTGCCACCTAGCTACAAGAGCTTCGTGATGAACTATAATATGCAAGGGATGAATAAGACTATTCCCGAGCTCTTCGCAATGCTGAAAGCTGCGGAGGTAGAAATCAAGAAGGATCATCAAGTGTTGATGGTCAACAAGACCACTAGTTTCAAGAAAAAAGGCAAAGGGAAGAAGAAGGGGAACATCAAAAAGAACAGCAAGCAAATTGCTGCTCAAGAGAAGAAACCCAAATCTGGACCTAAGTCTGAAACTGAGTGCTTCTACTGCAAGCAGACTGGTCACTGGAAGCGGAACTGCCCCAAGTATTTGGCGGATAAGAAGGATGGCAAGGTGAACAAAGGTATATGCGATATACATGTTATTGATGTGTACCTTACTAATGCTCGCAGTAGCACCTGGGTATTTGATACTGGTTCTGTTGCTAACATTTGCAACTCGAAACAGGGACTACTGATTAAGCGAAGATTGGCTAAGGACGAGGTGACGATGCGCATGGGAAATGGTTCCAAAGTCGATGTGATCGCGGTCGGCACGCTACCTCTACATCTACCTTCAGGATTAGTATTAGACCTAAATAATTGTTATTTGGTGCGAGCGTTGAGCATGAACATTATATCTGGATCTTGTTTGATGCGAGACAGTTATTCATTTAAATTAGAGAATAATGATTATTCTATTTATATGAGTAAAATCTTTTATGGTCATGCACCCATGAAGAATGGTCTATTCTTATTAAATCTCGATAGTGGTGACACAGACATTCATAATGTTGAAGCCAAAAGATGCAGAGTTGATAATGATAGTGCAACTTATTTGTGGCACTGCCGTTTAGGTCATATCGGTGTAAAGCGCATGCAGAAACTCCATACTGATGGACTTTTGGAACCACTTGATTATGAATCACTTGGTACTTGCGAACCGTGCCTTATGGGTAAGATGACAAAAACACCGTTCTTCGGTACTATGGAGAGAGCAACAGATTTGTTGGAAATCATACATACAGATGTATGTGGTCCGATGAATGTTGAGGCTTGTGGCGGATATCGTTATTTTCTCACCTTCACAGATGACTTAAGCAGATATGGGTATATCTACTTAATGAAACATAAGTCTGAAACATTTGAAAAGTTCAAAGAATTTCAGAGTGAAGTTGAAAATCATCGTAACAAGAAAATAAAATTCCTACGATCTGATCGTGGAGGAGAATATTTGAGTTACGAGTTTGGTGTACATTTGAAACAATGCGGAATAGTTTCGCAACTCACGCCACCCGGAACACCACAACGTAATGGTGTGTCCGAACGCCGTAATCGTAGTTTACTAGATATGGTGCGATCTATGATGTCTCTTACTAATTTACCGCTATCGTTTTGGGGTTATGCTTTAGAGATGGCCGCATTCACGTTAAATAGGGCACCATCAAAATCCGTTGAGACAACGCCTTATGAACTATGGTTTGGCAAGAAACCAAAGTTGTCGTTTCTGAAAGTTTGGGTCTGCGATGCTTATGTGAAAAAGCTTCAACCTAATAAGCTTGAACCCAAATCAGAGAAATGTGTCTTCATAGGATATCCAAAGGAAACTATTGGATACACCTTCTATCACAGATCCGAAGGCAAGACTTTTGTTGCTAAATTCGGAAACTTTCTAGAGAAGGAGTTTCTCTCGAAAGAAGTGAATGGGAGAAAAGTAGAACTTGATGGGGTAACTGTACCTGCTCCCTTATTGGAAAGTAGTATATCACAGAAACCGGTTTCTGTGACACCTACACCAATTAGTGAGGAAGCTAATGATGAAGATCATGAAACTTCAGAACAAGATACTACTGAACCTCGTAGATCAACCAGAGTAAGATCCGCACCAGAGTGGTACGGTAATCCTGTTCTGGAAGTCATGCTACTAGATCATGATGAACCTACGAACTATGGAGAAGCGATGGTGAGCCCAGATTCCGCAAAATGACTTGAAGCCATGAAATCTGAGATGGGATCCATGTATGAGAACAAAGTGTGGACTTTGGTTGACTTGCCTAAAGATCGGCAAGCAATTGAGAATAAATGGATCTTCAAGAAGAAGACTGACGCTGATGGTAATGTTACTGTCTACAAAGCTCGACTTGTCGCAAAAGGTTTTCGACAAGTTCAAGGGATTGACTACGATGAGACCTTCTCACCCGTAGCGATGCTTAAGTCTGTCCGAATCATGTTAGCAATTGCCGCATTTTATGATTATGAAATTTGGCAGATGGATGTCAAAACTGCATTCCTGAATGGATTTCTGTAAGAAGAGTTGTATATGATGCAGCCGGAAGGTTTTGTTGATCCAAATGGAGCTAACAAAGTGTGCAAGCTCCAGCGATCCATTTATGGACTGGTGCAAGCCTCTCGGAGTTGGAATATACACTTTGATAGTGTGATCAAAGCATTTGGTTTTGTACAGACTTTTGGAGAAGCCTGTATTTACAAGAAAGTGAGTGGGAGCTCTGTAGCATTTCTGATATTATATGCAGATGACATATTACTAATCGAAATGATATAGAATTTCTGGATAGCATAAAGGGATACTTGAATAAGAGTTTTTCAATGAAAGACCTCGGTGAAGCTGCTTACATATTGGGCATTAAGATCTATAGAGATAGATCAAGACGCTTAATTGGACTTTCACAAAGCACATACCTTGACAAAGTTTTGAAGAAGTTCAAAATGGATCAAGCAAAGAAATGATTCTTGCCTGTGTTACAAGGTGTGAAATTGAGTAAGACTCAATGCCCGACCAACGCAGAAGATAGAGAGAAAATGAAAGATGTTCCCTATGCTTCACCCATAGGCTCTATCATGTATGCAATGCTGTGTACCAGACCTGATTTGTGTCTTGCTATAAGTCTAGCAGGGAGGTACCAAAGTAATCTAGGAGTGGATCACTGGACAGCGGTCAAGAACATCCTGAAATACCTGAAAAGGACTAAGGATATGTTTATCATATATGGAGGTGACAAAGAGTTCATCGTAAATGGTTACGTTGATGCAAGCTTTGACACTGATCCGGACGATTCTAAATCGCAAACCGGATACGTGTTTACATTAAACGGTGGAGCTGTCAGTTGGTGTAGTTCTAAACAAAGCATTGTGGCGGGATCTACATGTGAAGCAGAGTACATAGCTGCTTCGGAAGTAGCAAACGAAGGAGTCTGGATGAAGGAGTTCATATCCGATCTAGGTGTCATACCTAGTGCATCGGGTCCAATGAAAATCTTTTGTGACAATACTGGAGCAATTGCCTTGGCAAAGGAATCCAGATTTCACAAGAGAACCAAGCACATCAAGAGACGCTTCAATTCCATCCGGGATCTAGTCCAGGTGGGAGACATAGAGATTTGCAATATACATACGGATCTGAATGTGGCAGACCCATTGACTAAGCCTCTTCCACGAGCAAAATATGATCAGCACCAAAGCTCCATGGGTGTTAGAATCATTACTGTGTAATCTAGATTATTGACTCTAGTGCAAGTGGGAGACTGAAGGAAATATGCCCTAGAGGCAATAATAAAGTTATTATTTTATTTCCTTATATCATGATAAATGTTTATTATTCATGCTAGAATTGTATTATCCAGAAACATAATACTTGTGTGAATACATAGACAAACTAAACGTCACTAGTATGCCTCTACTTGACTAGCTCGTTAATCAAAGATGGTTATGTTTCCTAACCATAGACATGTGTTGTCATTTGATTAACGGGATCACATTATTAGGAGAATGATGTGATTGACATGACCCATTCCATTAGCTTAGCACCCAATCGTTTAGTATGTTGCTATTGCTTTCTTCATGACTTATACATGTTCCTATGACTATGAGGTTATGCAACTCCCGTTTGCCGGAGGAACACTTTGTGTGCTACCAAACCTCACAACGTAACTGGGTGATTATAAAGGAGCTCTACAGGTGTCTCCAAAGGTAAATATTGGGTTGGCGTATTTCGAGATTAGGATTTGTCACTCTGATTGTCGGAGAGGTATCTCTGGGCCGTCTCGGTAATGCACATCACATAAGCCTTGCAAGCATTGTAACTAATGAGTTAGTTGCGAGATGATGTATTACGAAACGAGTAAAGAGACTTGCCGGTAACGAGATTGAACTAGGTATTGAGATACCGATGATCGAATCTTGGGCAAGTAACATACCGATGACAAAGGGAACAACGTATGTTGTTATGCGGTCTGACCGATAAAGATCTTCGTAGAATATGTGGGAGCCAATATGAGCATCCAGGTTCCGCTATTGGTTATTGACCGGAGATGTGTCTCTGTCATGTCTACATTGTTCTCGAACACGTAGGGTCCGCACGCTTAAGGTTTCGATGACAGTTATATTATGAGTTTATGAGTTTTGATGTACTGAAGTTAGTTCGGAGTCCCGGATGTGATCACGGACATGACAAGGAGTCTCGAAATGGTCGAGACATAAAGATTGATATATTGGAAGCCTATGTTTGGACATCGGAAGTGTTCCGGGTGAAATCGGCATTTTACCGGAGTACCGGGAGGTTACCGAAACCCCCCGGTAACCTAATGGGCCTAGTGGAGGAAGAGGAGAGGAGGCCTAGGGGTTGCCGCGCGCCCCTTCCCCCCCAAGTCCGAATTGGACAAGGAGGGGGGCGGCGCCCCCCTTTCCTTTCTTCCCTCTCCTCCTTCCCCCCAAGTCCTAATCCAACTAGGGAAAAGGGAGGGGAGTCCTACTCCTGGTAGGAGTAGGACTCCTCCTGCGCGCCTCCTCCTAGGGCCGGCCGCACCCTCCCTTGGCTCCTTTATATAGGGGGGCAGGGGGCACCCCTAGACACACAAGTTGATCTCTAAGATCGTTCTCTTAGCCGTGTGCGGTGCCCCCTTCCACCATAGTCCTCGATAATATTGTAGTGGTGCTTAGGCGAAGCCCTGCGACAGTTGAACATCAAGATCGTCACCACGCCGTCATGCTGACGGAACTCTTCCCCGACACTTTGCTGGATCGGAGTCCGGGGATCGTCATCGAGCTGAACTGTGCTAGAACTCGGAGGTGCCGTAGTTTCGGTGCTTGATCGGTCGGGCCGTGAAGACGTACGGCTACATCAATCGCGTTGTCATAACGCTTCCGCTGTCGGTCTACGAGGGTACGTAGATCACACTCTCCCCTCTTGTTGCTATGCATCACCATGATCTTGTGTGTGCGTAGGAAAATTTTGAAATTACTACGTTCCCCAACACGGCAAGCAAGTTGCTACTCAAGTGAAGAAAACCCAAGTCTGGACCTAAGCCTCAACTGAGTGCTTCTACTACAAAGGGACTGGTCACTGGAAGAGGAACTACCCCAAGTAATTGGCGGATAAGAAGGATGACAAAGTGAACATAGGTATATTTGATACACATGTTATTGGTGTGTACTTTACTAGTGTTTATAGCAACCCCTCAGTATTTGATACTAGTTCAGTTGCTAAGAATCGTAACTCGAAACGGGAGTTGCAGAATGAACAGAGACTAGTTAAGGGTGAAGTGACGATGTGTATTGGAAATGATTCCAAGATTGATATGATCATCATCGCACACTCCCTATACTTTCGGGATTAGTGTTAAACCTAAAATAGATGTTATTTATTGCTTGCGTTGAGCATGAATATGGTTGGATCATGTTTATTGCAATACGGTTATTCATGTAAGTTAGAGAATAGTTGTTGTTCTGTTTACATGAACTAGGAAACATGCCCGTGCGTTGCAATGGAAAAAAGAGATAAACAAAATAAATCTCTGTTAAATAACACACATGACTCCCCACTGTGAAGGTGGTTTGCACAAAATAAATCTCTGTTAATTTGAATCAAACCACCTAATTTCTTAGCCACCTAAAGACTAATTCATGCCAGTAAATAAAGCAAACGATTGCACCCCGCCTGTTGAGCCATGCATGCATGCTTGTAATTTCCTTAGATACCTAGAAAGAGATATTATGCATGTCATAATAGGATAGACGTAGAATGCATGGATGCATGATGCTTGTCTTATCTCTTCTTTCTTTGCTTAGCATGGCCATGGCTACGATGCCGTGCATGCACGGTCGGCCCTTTCCGATGTTATTCAACTGTGGCATCATTACATAACGTGAAACACAAAGCACGGCAGGCTCACCTCCTCGTCGGCCGTTTCGCTTCCTCGCCGTGTCCATTGCCGACGTGCAGCGGCCAGCGAGGGGTTGTACCTTTTTAAAAATTCCCTTCGTTGTCGTTGTCTTCGGCGGATTGAGAAGTTACTGGCCTTCGAGTCACTTGAGGTTTCCATGCATGGCTGTCTACTATTTTCTGATCGCTCAAGGAAACCTTAAGTTGCCGTGCGTCCTCTGGATATGGGCCAGCAACTATAAATAAAATAGACATATGGGCCGGCAGCTTTGTTTCATTTGGCAACTGAAAAATATATATGGGTCGGCCGGCTGCTTCGCTTGGTTTCAAGTTTCCTTTACATGTACGTCTCTGTTTCCTTCGTTCGTCCTGGTTTCTTTCTTTGCATATAGCTTCGTCAAGCGGACAAAACTAAAAAATAGCGTACATATGTGAAAATACTTGAGACGGGACCAAATAAAACGGAACCAAACCAAGAATACCTAATCCTTTTAATAGTAGGTATAGATAAAACTTTCTATGGTCATACACCCAATGAAAGTGGTTTGTTGGATCTCGATCGTGGTGATACACATTTTCATAATATTGAAGCCAAAAGATGCAAAGTTAATAATGATAGTGCAACTTATTTATGGCACTGCCGTTTAGGTCATATTGGTGTAAAGCGCATGAAGAAAATTCATGATGATGGGCTTTTGGAATCACTTTATTATGAATCAGTTGATGCTTGCGAGCCATGCCTCATGGGCAAGATGACTAAGACTCCGTTCTCTGGAACAATGGAGCAAGCAACATATTTGTTGGAAATCATACATACTGATGTATGTGGTCCGATGAATATTGAGGCTCGCGGCAGGTATCATTATTTTCAGATCTTCACAGATGATTTGAGAAGATATGAGTATATCTACTTGATGAAACACAAGTCTGAAACATTTGAAAAGTTCAAAGAATTTCAGAGTGAAGTGGAGAATCATCATAACAAAAATAAAAGTTTCTACGATATGATTGCAGAAGTAAAATATTTGAGTTACGAGTTTGGCCTTCAGTTAAAACAATGTGAAATAGTTTCACTACTCACGCCACCTTGAACACCACAGTGTAATGGTGTGTCCGAACATCGTAACCGTACTTTATTAGATATGGTGCGATCTATGATGTCTTTTACCGATTTACCGCTATCGTTTTGGGGTTATGCATTAGAGACAGCTACATTCACGTTAAATAGGGCACCATCTAAATCCATTGAGATGACACCGTATGAACTATGGTTTGGCAACAAACCTAAGCTGTCGTTTCTTAAAGTTTGAGGTTGCAATGCTTATGTGAAAAAGTTTCAACCTGATAAGCTCAAGCCCAAATAGGAGAAGTGCGCCTTCATAGGATACCCAAAAGAAAATGTTGGGTACACCTTCTATCACAGATCCGAAGGCAAGATATTCATTACTGAGAATGGATCCTTTCTAGAGAAGGAGTTTCTCTCAAAAGAAGTGAGTGGGAGGAAAGTAGAACTTGATGAGGTAACTGTACCTGCTCCCTTATTGGAAAGTAGTTCATCACAGAAATTTGTTACTATGACTACTACACCAATTAGTGAGGAAGCTAATGATGATGATCATGTAACTTCAGATCAAGTTACTACCGAACCTCGTAGGTAAACCAGAGTGAGATACGCACCAGAGTGGTATGGTAATCCTATTCTGGAGATCATGTTACTTGACCATGACAAACCTACGAACTATGAGGAAGCGGTGATGAGCCCAGATTCCACGAAATGGCTTGAGGCCATGAAATCTGAGATGAGATCCATGTATGGGAACAAAGTATGGACTTTGATTGACTTGCCCAATAATCGGCGAGCCATTGAGATTAAATGGATCTTCAAGAGGAAGACGGACGCTGATAGTAGTGTTACTATCTACAAATCTAGAATTGTCGCAAAAAGGTTTTCGACAAGTTCAAGGTGTTGACTACGATGAGAGTTTCTCACTCGTATCTATGCTTAAGTCTGTCTGAACCATGTTAGCAATTGCCGCATTTTATGAAATCTGGCAAATGGATAAACAAAACTGCATTCCTTAATGGATTTATTAAAGAAGAATTGTATATGATGCAACCACAAGGTTTTGTCAATCCTAAAGGTGCTAACAACATATGCAAGCTCCAGCGATCCATCTATGGACTGGTGCAAGCATCTCAGAGTTGGAATATATGCTTTGATAAGTTGATCAAAACATATAGTTTTATACAGACTTGCGGTGAAGCCTATATTTACAAGAAAGTGAGTGGGAGCACTACAACATTTCTGATAAGTATATGTGAATGACATATTGTTGATCGGAGATAATGTAGAATTATTCTGCAAAGCATAAAGGAATGTTTGAAAGGAGTTTCTCAAAGAAAGACCTCGGTGAAGCTGCTTACATATTGAGCATCAAGATCTATAGAGATAGATAAGACGCTTGATAAGTTTTTCAATGAGTACATACCTTAATTTTTTTGAAGTAGTTCAAAATGGAACAAGTCAAAGAAAGAGTTCTTGCCTGTAAGGTGTGAAACTAAGTAAGACTCAAAGCCCGACCACGGCAGAAGATAGAAAGAGAATGAAAGTCATTCCTTATGCCTTGGCCATAGGTTCTATAAAATATGCCATGCTGTGTACCAAATCTATTGTATACCCTACACTGATTTCGGCAAGGGAGTAAAATAGTGATCTAGGAGTAGATCACTAGACATCGGTCAGGATTATCCTTAGTGAAATAAGGATATGTTTCTCGATTATGGAAGTGACAAAAAGGTTCGTCATAAAGGGTTACGTCGATGCAAATTTTGACACTGATCCAGATGACTCTAAGTCTCAATCTGGATACATATTGAAAGTGGGAGAAATTATCTAGAGTAGCTCCGTGCAGAGCATTGTTGACATAGAAATTTGCAAAATACATACATATCTGAATGTGGCAGACCTATTGACTAAACTTCTCTCACAAGCAAAACATGATCACACCTTAGTACTCTTTGGGTGTTAATCACATGGCGATGTGAACTAGATTACTGACTCTAGTAAACCCTTTGAGTGTTGGTCACATGGTGATGTGAACTATGGGTGTTAATCACATGGTAATGTGAACTATTAGTGTTAAATCACATGGCGATGTGAACTAGATTATTGACTCTAGTGCAAGTGGGAGACTGAAGGAAATATGCCCTATAGGCAATAATAAAGTTATTATTTATTTCCTTAATTCATGTTAAATGTTTATTATTCATGCTAGAATTGTATTAACCGGTAACATAATAATTGTGTGAATACATAGACAAACAGAGTGTCACTAGTATGCCTCTACTTGACTAGCTCGTTGATCAAAGATGGTTATGTTTCCTAGCCATTGACATGAGTTGTCATTTGATTAATGGGATAACATCATTAGGAGAATGATGTGATTGACTTGACCCATTCCGTTTGCTTAGCACTCGATCATTTAGTATTCTGCTATTGCTTTCCTCATGACTTATACATGTTCCTATGACTATGAGATTATGCAACTCCCGTTTACCGGAGGAACACTTTGTGTGCTACCAAACGCCACAACATAACTGGGTGATTATAAAGGTGCTCTACAGGTGTCTCCAAAGGTACTTGTTGGGTTGGCGTATTTCGAGATTAGGATTTGTCACTCCGATTGTCGGAGAGGTATCTCTGGGCCCACTCGGTAATGCACATCACTATAAGCCTTGCAAGCATTGAAACTAATGAGTTAGTTGCAGGATGATGTATTACAGAACGAGTAAAGAGACTTGCCAGTAACGAGATTGAACTAGGTATTGAGATACCGACGATCGAATCTCGGGCAAGTAACATACCGATGACAAAGGGAACAACGTATGTTGTTATGCGGTCTGACCGATAAAGATGTTCATAGAATATGTAGGAGCCAATATGGGCATCCAGGTGCCGCTATTGGTTATTGACCAGAGAGGTGTCTCGGTCATGTCTACATAGTTCTCGAACCCGTAGGGTCCACACGCTTAACGTTCGTTGACGATATAGTACTATGAGTTATGTATGTTGGTGACCGAATGTTGTTCGGAGTTCCGGATAAGATCACGGACATGACGAGGAACTCCGGAATGGTCCGGAGATAAAGATTGATATATGGGATAATAGTGTGTGGACTCCAGAATTCACCGGAAGGGGTTCCAGATGTTTCCCGAAATTTTTGGGTACGAGAACACTTTATTTGGGTCAAAGGGGAAAGCCCACAAGGTTTTTGGAAAGCGCAAAAGGAAGTTTTGCGGAGTCTAGGGGCCAGACGCCAGGGTCCCTGGCGTCTGGGTCCAGATGCCGGGAACCCTGGCGTCTGGCCCTGGAGTCCGAGAAGGACTCTTGCCTTTCGGGTGAAACCGACTTTGTGGAGGCTTTTACTCCAAGTTTCGACCCCAAGGCTCAACATATAAATAGAGAGGTAGGGCTAGCACCCAAGACACATCAAGAAACACCAAGCCGTGTGCTGGCAACCTCGTCCCCTCTAGTTTATCCTCCGTCATAGTTTTCGTAGTGCTTAGGCGAAGCCCTACGGAGATTGTTCTTCACCAACACTGTCACCACGCTGTCGTGCTGCTGGAACTCATCTACTACTTCGCCCCTCTTGCTGGATCAAGAAGGCGAGGACGTCACCGAGCCGAACGTGTGTAGAACTCAGAGGTGACGTGCTTTCGGTACTTGGATCGATCGGATCGTGAGGACGTACGACTACATCAACCGCGTTGATATAACGCTTCTGCAAACGGTCTACGAGGGTACATAGACATCACTCTCCCCTCTTGTTGCTATGCATCACCATGATCCTGTGTGTGCGTAGGAAATTTTTGAAATTACTACGTTCCCCAATAGTAAATAATAAGGTAGTACGGTACAAAGAAAGGCTCGTCGCTCAAGGGTTCACTCAACGACCAGGTGTCGGTTTTGAGGAGACTTATTTCCCGGTCATGGATGGAGTTACCTTTAGATACTTGATCTTGATGGCAGTAAACATGGGCTTGAAACTGAAACTAATGGATGTTGTCACTGCTTACCTGTATGGTAACTTGAATTTGAACATATACATGAAGGTTCCAGAAGGTATCCCTGTTCCGAACCATGTTAGAGCAAACAGGGGTCTATACAGTGTTCAACTTCAAAAGGCACTGTACGGAATCAGACAGTCTAGTTTAATGTGGTACAATCACTTAAGTGATTTCCTTCATGAGAAGGGCTACACGAGCAATAAAGATTGCCCATGTGTTTTTATACGGCGATCCCAAGACGGATTCTGTATAATCTCGGTGTACGTGGATGATTTAAACATAATCGGTACACCTGAGGATATTGAGGAAGCGAGTTCCTACCTGATGTCGGAATTCGAGATGAAGGATTTGGGTAAAACCAAGTTCTGTCTAGGTCTGCAAGTTGAACATTCCCCTGATGGGATTCTAGTGCACCAGTTGGCCTATACCCAGAAGGTGTTGGAGAGATTTGGATTTGATAAGGCATATCCTTCTAAGACCCCGATGGTCGGAAGATCTTTACAGCCAGACAAGGACCCATTCAGGCCAAGGGAAGAGGGGGAGGAAACTCTGGGACCAGAGGTTCCTTACCTGAGTGCAGTTGGAGCACTCATGTACCTCGCAAATTGTACACGACCAGACATTGCGTTCGCCGTCAGTTTGCTTGCTCGGTACAGTTCTGAACCTACCAAGAAACATTGTAAAGGTGTCAAGGACGTCTTCCGTTACCTGCAAGGGACCAAAGATCTTGGCCTGTTTTATAAAAGAAATCAAGACCTATCTATTATAGGCTATGCCGATGCTGGGTACCTATCAGACCCGCATGATTGCAAATCACAGTCTGGATATGTTTTCCTTTATGGTGGAACTGTGTTTTCCTGGAAATCGTTCAAGAAAACACTTGTGTCGACTTCCACAAACCACTCGGAAATCATGGCACTATTCGAAGCGTCAAAAGAGTGCGTATCGCTTCAGCGGATGATCGGCCACATTCAGCAGACATGTGGGCTGAACACCGTACAAACCCCTACCATTATCTATGAAGATAATGTTGCTTGTGTTGCACAAGTCCAGATGGGTTATGTGAAGAGTAACCTCACAAAGCATATTAGTCCCAAGTTCTTCTATGCAGATGAGCTGCAACAGTTGAACGAGGTGAGAGTTTTGCATACTAAGTCCCGTGACAATCTTGCTGATATGTTCACTAAATCATTACCGGCATCAACCTTAGAGAGGTGTGTGCGTGGAATCGGTATGATGAGACTTAGAGAGATGCAATGTTTAGGGGGAGAAACTTCACAAATTCGTCGTTAAAATCTCGATCCTGATGATCGAGTACTCAACTTGATGGTTGAGTGGATTGTACTCTTTTTCCCTTGAGTGAGTTTTCCTGATGTTTCTCACACGAAGTTTTTGACGAGGCAATTCGTGCAATACAACAACGTATACTGTGTTCTCTTTCTTCATATTTTTTCCCACTAGGTTTTTTGGGAGTTTTGAGGCATGGATATACGGATAATTACCCAAGGGGGAGTGTTGGGAAACCGGCCCACCACAAGGGTGGCGGCGGCTAGCGCACGAAGCGCTCGGGATAGCCCCTCCCGGTTCCACACTTTACGTTAAGTGGGTACTTATCCCTTGACCCTTTACCCCTATATAAAGAGACGAGGAGCAATCATTGTAACGGTTGATCATTGATTAATAAAGATAGTCTCCTCCATATTTCTTTGTGTCATCTACTTTTGCGTGTTCGACTACTTCGTCTACGACGCTCGCTCTCGCTCCGCAACTTCGGACCGGACTCGTCGGCGGAGTTGCGGAACAGTGCTCATGGCTGTTTATAAGTAATGTTCATGTGCTGAGCCTAGCGTCGTGTGCTTGTGTCCATTGCTGCTCGTGCACAAATCAACACGATATTAATCTATCCATCCACACGCTACGATCTGCTACCAGTGGCCAACGCTTAACGGCTAGTCAATATACACTCTCTCCATTTTTACTTACTCCGCATATTAGTTTTGGTCAAAATCAAGTTTTATAAACTTTGATAAAATTTATAGACAAAAATATTAACATGTACAATAACAAATCAATACCATTAGGTCCATTATTGAACGTACTTTCACAATTCGCATCGTATAGATTTGTTATCGTAAATATTTATATTCTTTCCTATAAACTTGGTCAAACTTTATGAAGTTTGATTTCAGTCAATTCTAATATGCAGAGTAAATAAAAACGAAGGGAGTACTAACAGAATCCGGCATTGCTGATCGGGAGGAAGTTTAGAAGTTATGCCGGCCGCTGGCTGGCCATGCAGCGCCCTGGCTACGCCGACGATCAAACTGTCGGCTGTTGGCGATGTAGGCGGCGGTCTGCCACGCCATGGAAAGTCGGTCGCCAAGTTCCGCATGTGTCCACATGACATCGATCATACCCGACGTATGCTTCTGGATCAGATGGAGACGACACCAAACCAGAGATCAGCTGGACATGCAATTCCATGTATTACATGCAAGCGTGCATGTGTTTAAGCTGAGACTTGTGCGCTGCATTACCCAGCTTTGACGTGGTGTTTGATTAATTTGAGCACTATGTATAAATCGATCCATCCATGTATGTGCAGTAACCACAACTTCACCCGCCTTAAAATGTTTCTCTGTTAATTTTGAATTTTTTGGTGAAATTAAAAATTATTTGCAAATTTTGAAAAAGTTTGCGAATTATATAAAGGAATTACCCAATTTGACAAAATGGTCATGAATTAAAAAAAGTTAGCGAAAAAACGTTCGTGAAATTAGAAAAGGTCCACAAATTTTTTAAAAGATCATGGCCTTTAGAAATAATTAAAAAACAAATTTGCAAAAAAAATGCTTTAAAAAAATAAAAAATCATGAATATTATAAAAAATATGGAGATGCAATTGGCCAACGACCCACCTCCTGCCACTAATTGCAGCCTCGTTGTGGTTGTGGACATGCAGTTGCATGTCGATGATGGACTTGGAACTGAAACAAAAATGGGTCGAGCCTAGTTGCATGTTGTGCTGGACTTGCAACTTAGACAAAAAATGGGCCGGGCCCACAAGAGTGGGCTTGCAACTGAGACAAATAAAAAGGTAGGCCCCTCAATTACATGTCAGGGGTGTAGTCGGACTTGCAACTACGACAAAAAAGGTTTGGGGCCTAGTTGTGTGTCGAGGATGGACTTACAACTGGCACAAGAAAAAAAGACGGGTACCCCAATTATATGTCGGGGGTGGGAGTTACAGCCGGGACAAAAATGTCAGTGCCCCCAATTGCGTTTTGAAGGTGGACATGCAACTAGGAAAAAATGGGTCGGCCCCAGTTGCACATCGAGGGTGGAGCTGCAACTGAGATGAATTTGTTGCCCCCAGTTGCATACTGATTGTGGGCTTGCACTTGGGTCAAAAATAGGTGCACGTCCCAAGTTGCAGTTGGATGTCAGGAGTACAATTGGACTTGCAACTAGAACAAAAATGAGTTGGGCCCCAGTTGCGGGTCAATGATGAACTTGCAACTGGGATAAGGAAAAAAGCAAGTGCCCCAATTACATGTTGGGGTGGAGTTGAAACCGAGACAAAAATGGTCGCCTCCCACTTGCATGTCGAGGTTGGACTTGCAGCTGAGACAAAAATGGGTCAGACCCCAATTGCATATCAAGGGTGAAGTTGAAACTATGAAAAAATTGGTCGGGCCCTTAGTTGCATACTATGGATGGACTCGCAACTGAGACAAAAGAAAGGTGTCTCCTCCCTGCATCTAAGGGGTGTAGTGGGACTTGCGACTAGGATAAAAAATGGGTTGGGCCCCGTGCGTGTTGATAGTGGACTTGCAACTAGGATAAAAAATATGGGTCCCCAATTGCATGTCGGGATAAATCCTATGGCCTTAGTTACTGTGCATGATAAACAGTTGAATGAAACCACTATGGCCTATGGATTCAGCAAAAGTATTGATTGGGGATGGACCCGGAGAGCCAAATTTCAGAGCCCCAAAACCTTATGAGATTTCCCAATAAGGCCCAAGTTGGTGGAGCTTAAAATTCTTGGTAAGTTCACTTTGCTTGGCACATGGGCTATGGTAGATGTGGACTTTTGGAGTCCAGATGATAAAGCAAAAGGGAAACTTCATTCAGTATGGATAAAAATGTGGGGAGTGCCTGATACTCTGAAACATTACCTGTGTGTGTGTGTGTGTGTGAAATTGGCTTAGCTTTGGGCCCTGTGGTTGAAGTGGATATAGGACATATACATTCCAAGGAAGATATTTGAGTGAAGGTGGGAATGAGAGACTTACACAAGATTCCTGCTGGCACTGAAATAACTACAAAAGACCTGCTGCTATATGACATAGGCTTTGAGTTTGATTCTATTGCAGAACAGGGGTGGTACAAGTTTGATGAGGGGAATAAAATGATTTTTTTGACTATCTTGATCTGGAAAATCCTGAAACACACAGAGAGAATGATGTGCAGAAGAAAAGCAAACAATCTGAGATTGTGAAACCAAATGTCAGTCTGGGAAGCCTGGGGCTAAAGAAATATGAGAAAATGATCCTTAAAGCTGGTGACATAGGCCAAACTAGTGAAGCAGCTAATGAGAGAGTGGAGACAGTGACAGTAAGAGACACTCAAGGTGAAGAAGAAAGCCTGGGGATGAGATTACAAAAAACATAAGAATTAGCTGCCAGGTAGACTGCACAGCTTATGCTTGAAGAGAAGAAGAGGAATGAAATGGAAATCAAAAGGAAAACACTAGAAAAAGAGGTCAAGGGACAACATGAACTATTGCAAATTAACCTGAAAGTAAATGAAGAAGTGAGGGGGTCACAGTCAGGTGAAAAACATACTAAAAATGGAGAAGAGGAGGAAGATATTGATGATGAAGCAGTAGCAGAAGACAAGCAGGTGGATGGGGAGGAAATGACAGATCTTGAGCTGATGGAGCAGGCTGTTGGTTTGGGTTATATGGAGCCAGTGGACTATACTGCTAGCCAGGAAACATAATCCTTTGGGACAAAAGTTAAAAAAGCTGAGAAGGGGGAACTTGAATCCAAAGAGGAAGAAGAGCTAAGGAGATGCACCATATTGAAAGGCAAAGAGGATCGCAATATCACTGAGCTGGCCAAGGAGAGAGCAACACAGAAGGACAATTATGGTGAGTCAACATCTACTAGAATTATTTCTAGGTCTAATAGTTTCCTTCAAAAATTGCTGAAGGGGTGGGAGTCAACTTGGGGAACAAACCTGACATGATCAATCATAATTTCGAATTGATAAGAACTGTTGAACAAGCTAAAATTGATATGTGGTTAACTGATTATAACAAAAATAAAAAACAAACCTCTTTACATGAGGATGTTGATATCATTCATACTGGGGAACACATCCTGGAAAATCTATTAGATCAATGTGAGAATGTAGGGGACAAAGAGGAGGAAGAGGATTGGGATTTACTAAGGGGGCTTTTCTCATCCAAAAAAGGAAAAAAAAGGCAAAACTACGAGAGGTTCTGGAGTTAAAACTGCCTCGGCTATTAAGGCCCTAGAATCTTCTGCTAAGAAAAAGAGGAAGAAAAATATGAGAGACATCTTCTCGAATAAGAGAGGATTTGGGGGATATCAAAAAAAAGAATCCTCATGGAAATGGTTATGGACATGAAGCTGGACTTTTTGGGTCTACAAGAGACCATGAGGCAAGAATTTTCTAGAAATGATCTGCAGCAAATATGTGCTAGTAGGGATTTTCACTAGCATTTCACCCCAGCTGGGGGAAAATCTGGTGGCCTCTTGTTGGGAGTTAACTATACCACTCTAGATGTGATCTCACAAGATGAGAGGGATTATCATATCAAAATGCCAGTCCAAGATATGAAGACTAGGTTGATTTGGGACCTGGTGGTGATTTATGGAGATGCCCAGCTAGAAAGAAAAGCAATCTTTCTTGCTGAGCTATCCAGTGTTTTTCAAAATTGTGTCAACCCCATTTTGATTGGAGGTGACTTTAACATTATTAGAAAAGCCAGCGAAAAAAACAAACTAGGGTCCCCTGGACACTGGAGTTTTTTTGTTTAATGCCATTGTAGAAAAAGCTGGGGTGAGAGAGCTTGAGATGAATGGGAGACAATTTACATGGGGGAACAATTTACCTATTCCCACTTTTGAAAAATTAAATAGAATTCTTTGTAGTCCAGAGTGGGAAGAGACTTACCATTTAACCCATGTTACAACTCTAACTAAAGAAAAATCTGATCACACTCCTCTTCTCTTAGACTCTAGGGATTTTAAAAAATCTGACCCAATTTTTAGATTTGAAAATGCCTGGTTTCTGAGGGAAGGTATTGATAGAATTGTTCAGGAGGTTTAGAATGACCCAAGCATTAAAGGGGACATTATAGATAGATTGTTGGGTAAATTTAGGATTCTTAGACCTAAACTCAAAGGATGGAACAAGAATATGAATTCCTGGTACATAGAATTATAAAAAGATATTCTGATGAAATTGGATATTAGTGGTAAACATTGTGAATTAAATGGCCTCACAGCAACTGATAGAAAAAAACAAGTGCATCTGAGAGCTCAACTTGATAGACTTCTTAAACAGGAAGAGGCTAAATGGAGGCAGAGAGCTAAGATAGATGAAATTCTAGAAGGACATAGCAACACCAAATTCTTCCATGACAAAACTAACTGAAGACTTAGAAGAAATAGAATTAACATATTGGAACAAGCTGAGGGGCTTGTGGAGGGTGAAAAGAATCTGATAGATTACATCACTGACTTTTATAAAAACCTGTTTGGTCCACCTGATGACTCTTCAGTCTCTCTAAATATTGATAATCCAGAAAAGATACAAGATAGATACAAAGATATTCTGACCAAAGAATTCTCTTTAGAGGAAATTAAGAAGGTTGTGTGACGCCCTCGATTTGACGGTACACTAATCATACACGCAAATGTGTACGATCAAGGTCAAGGACTCACGGGAAGATATCACAACACAACTCTACACACAAATTAAAATAATACAAGCTTTATATTACAAGCCAGGGGCCTCGAGGGCTTGAATACATAAGCTCGAATACACAAGAGTCAGCGGAAGCAACAATATCTGAGTACAGACATGAGTTAAACAAGTTTTCCTTAAGAAGGATAGCACAAAAGAAACATTGATCGAAAAGGCAAGGCCTCCTGCTTGGGAGCCTCCTAACTACTCCAAGTCGTCAGCGGTCTTCACGTAGTAGTAGGCATCCTTCGGGTAGTAGTAGTCATCGGTGGCGTCGTCTGGCTCCTGGGATCCGTCATCTGGTCGCAACAATCGGGTATGGAGGAAAAAGAAGTAGCAAAGCAACTGTGAGTACTCATCCAAAGTACTGGCAAGACTTACATCAAATATAAACTGAGTATGCATCTGTATCAAAGGAATGGGTTGTATATGTGGACTGGGCTGCAGAAATGCCAGAATAGGGAGAAGGCTTAGTCCTATCAAAGACTAGCATCTTCTGGAAACCACCATCTTGCAGCAACAGGAGGGAGTAGAGTAGCATAAAGTAAAGTAGTAGTAGTGTTATCAACCTCGGCCAGAGATCCTTTCTCGACTCCCTGCGAGAAAGCACTCCCAGAGCCATACTATCCAGTTATCATCACAATCCAATTCTCATCAGCATCCAGTTCTCATCACAAGTATCCAGTTCTAGTTGTATCGATCGGGATACAACTCCAATTGTCCGTTACTGTAGGACAAGCTATCGATAGATGTTTTCTTCCCTGCAGGGGTGCACCAACTTACCCACCATGCTCGATTAACTCCGGCCGGACACACTTTCCTGGGTCATGCCCGGCCTCGGCCAAACAATACGCCGCAACCCGACCTAGGCTTAATAGAGAGGCCAGCACGCCGGACTAAACCTATGCCCACAGGGGTCATGGGCCATCTCCCCGGGAACTCCTGCATGTTGCGTACGCGGCCGGTGAGCAGACCTAGCTACCTCCTTCAACAAGGTAGGTGCTTTCCAGTCCAACCCGGGGCGCGCCGCTCAGTCGTTGACGTCTATTAAGCTTCGGCTGATGTATATGACGCAGAACGCCATACTATGCCCACGTGATGGTTAGTGCTATCAGGCCAGAGGCCCCTCGGATCAAATATCCAAATCATAGTGGATTAGGAACGCGCGGTAACGAGCAGAGACTCACGATCAATGTGACCCCGTCGCCCCGTCTCGAGTACTTGCAGCAAGGGCTAAGAATGCCTGGCCATGCCTCGTAAGTATCTCGCGGGCACCTTCCAGGTCAACCCGACTCCACATCACTCGCTATTAAGCTCGCGCGGGTACCCCTCAGGGTTGACCTGTCTTTAGTAACATGGCTCAGTGTAAGTTCATAGTAACCATAGTAACTGTGTGTCTAACACCAAGGGGAAAACCCGAGGAATCACCCCCGGTGAATTCCACTTGATGTTGTCATCAAGGTGAACGTAAGAGGATCCACCCTTGAGGTTCACACTTGAGGGGTTGCACGACAGAGCCGTAACGGAAGTGGTTAAGGAGGAAATCACCCTCGATGATCACGATCGTATAGATACACTACAGAGATCTCATCAGGAGTGATGTAAGAGGTTCCACCCTCGGCACTCGATAGTAACTCTACAGAGTCGTACAACTAGGGGTGATGTGCGGTGTCGGGGCCTGGACGTTGATCACGTTGAGCGAGTCATCAAACATAAAGCAAGGCAACTGGGACAAGGTGGGGTCACTGATGGATCTCTAACCAACCTATACTAAGCAGTTTAGGATAAGCAGGTAAGGTATGAAAGCAGGTAACAACAACAGGCTATGCATCAGAGTAGGATCATACAGAAAGCAGTAGCAGTTCTAATGCAAGCATGAGAGGGGAAGAAATAGGCGATATCGGAATGCTCAAGGGGGGTTTGCTTGCCTGGTTGCTCAGACAAGAAGGAGGGGTCGTCGGTGACGTAGTCGATCACAGCGGCATCATCGGTCTCGGGGTCTACCGGAGAGAAGAGGGGGAAGAAACAGTAAATATAAAGCAAACATAGCACCACAAAGCATAACATGGAAATATGATGTGCCGGGTGTAACCTAACGCGGTAGGAGGTGATACCGGCGAAGGGGGGAAACATCTGGGAAAGAATCCCCGGTGTTTCACGTTTTTGGATAGATGAAACGGAGGGAGAAAGTTGTGTTTTCGCTATGCTAGGGATGCGTGGCGGATGAACGGGTTGCGTATCCGGATTCGTCTCGTCATTGTGAGCAACTTTCATGTACAAAGTTTTTCCATCCGAGCTACGGTTTATTTTATATTAAAAAAAGATTGAAATCATTTTTAGGATTTATTTAATTATTTTAAATCAACAATATCCAAAATAGTGCTTGCTGACGTCAGCATGACATCAGCAGTCAGCAGGGGGTGTTGACTAGGTCACTGACATGTGGGTCCCACTGGTCATTGACTTAGTTAACTAAACAAGATTAGTTAATTTAATTAAAGTGATTAGGTTAATTAATTAGGCTTAATTAGATTAATTAACATGATTAATTAAGTTAATTAATTATAATTTATTTATTTATTATTTTTTTAAAACGTTCTAGGGCAGAGCCCCACTTGTCATTGGCCCAAAGGGTTCTATCGGGCGCCGGGCGGCGGATGCAGGCGATGCCCAAATGGGCGCTCGCGTTCGGGGCCGCACCAGAACGGGCGTGCGCCCAGGCCTGCAGGGGAGGCACCGACCACGGCAGTAGGCACCAGCACCGACGAGCGGCGGCCAGCAGGAGGCGACGGTAGGCGGCACGAGGAGGGGCGGCTGGCGCGGCGAAGCAACAACGGCGGCGGCGGGTCTGCAAGGCAGGGGCGGCGCAGCGCTAGGGGGAGACGGGCAGGCAGTTGAGGTGGAGCGGGAGGGCGACGCAGGGCGGCTGTACAGGGCGACGCCGGCGAGCGCTGGGGCTGCGGGGATGCGGTGAGCGCGCCGGGGAGGGCAGCGGTAAGCGGGCACGCGCATCGGGCGTGGCCGGCACGGCACAGGCGCGTAGGGACTGCGGTGCGGGGCGCGCGAGCTCGTGCGTAGCACGCGGCCACGGGCGCGGACGCGACGAGCGCAAGGCCCGGGCGCGGCCTCGGTGACGAAGGATGGCAGGGGAAAAATGGAAATGACGAGGGGCTCACAGTGGAGCGTAGGAAGGCGGCAGTGGGCTCGGGGAGGGTTCGAGGTCACGTCCGACGAGGAGGAGACGAGGACAACATGCGGCAGCGGTGGGCGTCGAGGCGCCGGTGAGGTGCGACGGGGTCGGGGTCGGTGACGAGGCGAGTCCGCGGCGTCAGGTGGGCGCCGCGCGAGGGAGAGCAGGGGCGCAAAGAAGGCCCTGGGGGGCGGCAACGGCGCCGGCTGTGGTGGCCGTAGCGGAGTGGTGGCTTACGTCGGGCGCGGCCGTGCGGAAGGAGGGGATCGAGCAGCGGCGCCCCGCCCCCAGGCACGATGCGCGCGCGCGCGCGCGCGCGCGCGCGTGTGTGTGTGTGTGTGTGTGTGTGTGCGTGTGTTGCGTGTGGTGGCGGCGGTGTGGGTGAACGAGGGAGCGGGTGGAGATCGTGGGGGAGTGGGGTTGGGATCTAGGGTTCGGTGGAAAGGGGATAGATGTAGGAAGGGTGGGCCGGTTGGGCCATGTGGGATGGGCCGAGGCCCATGGGGAGCTGGGGGGGGGGGTCTTCTTTTCTCTCCTCATCTTTTCCCTTTTTTCTTTTTTTATTGCATCACTTTTATCTTGTGTATTTTCTTTAGCTACTAAAAGAGATTTGTTTAATACAAAACTTGGCACAGAAAAACAAGGCAATAACCTGGGTTGGTACAAAAAGTTTCGAAGCATTTGGGAGTGTTCAACTATTTTTAGAAATTGAAAAGCTCAATTAATTGGCTGTTGGTCCACTAAATAAATGTTCAGGGGCACTGTGGGAATCCAAAAGAGGTTGGTTCCAACATGACAATGATCAAGCGAATTTATAGGATATTGTGAACATATTAGTTTTCATGTCTGACAAATATGATTTTTTGACTTTAGATTAGATTTGAATTTGAGTTGTGATTTGGATCAAGTGAAGATTAGCAACAGTAACTTGGTGACATGGCACTATTAACAGGGGATTACTGTAGCATGACTCTGGGGGTGTTACAAATCTCCTCCACTACAAGAAATCTCGTCCCGAGATTTAAGTGGGAAGTAAAGAGTAACTTCAAGAGAACTGACCCTTAAAGGGTTAATTATGTGGTGAACAATTCAGGGAAAGTGGCATAAGTATCTCTTGAGTCGAAACTTAATAGAACATCGAGAGCAAAGTATGAAGGTACAATAGGAAGTTTCAACTGAATGGGCAAACGATTGATACCTGAACAGAGTGTGAGAAAAGGGGTCCAGAGCATCGGGAATAGATCATCTGTCGGAAGGTGGCTCGTGACAACACACAAAACCAAGAGTATATGATACTTCAAAAATAAAAGATATACAGGAGAGTCAGGTTCCGATCCTGTGGAACTGTGGGTTATGGGCCCACCATGTGGGTTAAAAAGTAGGAAGGGTGCTGACATCTTGTACGGTCATGTTAGCAAGGCATGTCAGAGTGTATCCTATCAGTTATGTCGGCAACAACGTCGGTACCAAGGGCAAGGGACGAAGAGAACCATTTTCCTGCTCGTCGAACGAGGCGGACCATTACGCAAAGTTCTCGTCCATCGGTGGCTACCGGAATGTCATCAACAATAGTAACAGGGTCTTACTGATAGAGTGATACAACGAGGTGCTTACCTAAGCAGGAAATTATCTCTACTGAGATAAGTTAGTTTACCGGAAAGGTTAAACAGAAGAATGGAAAGGAAAATGTGTTTAAACACATATTTCAGGGGTATATCCTTCCCAAGGACAAGCAGAGCATGATATCCATGACAGGATAGAAGTATAAAACCATTTCAGTAAGGGGGAGGAAAATTCATGACATTACCCATACAACGGTGTTTGGATTGTAGATCAAGAAACATTCGACAATGTGCTCCCAATGTTCTTGTTGATATCCGGAATACCTCAGTCTTGCTTCGAGGTAGCATTAACATGGTGTTCCAAGTAGGGGTTGGAGTTGAAGATCACAAGAAATACTCAAGGAACAATTGCGGGAATAGCAAGGAGCTCAAGGTATAACCAATACATGATCAAACATGTCTTGGAAAGAAGATAAGGGGGTTGTCGATGATAACTCAAATCATTGAAGGTCAAGGATGGTTTTCTCACCATGAATTCAATTGATATCCTGGAAGAAGTCAAAATATTGCTGATGATTACAACACCTTGTCGGGCGTTTTCATGAAGATGTAATCGATGACGACGACATCAAGTCAAAGAAATGATGAAGCGAAAGGTTATTGAAACCACGGGTACGACACAAAGTCGAAACCAAGCTTGCTGTTCAAGGCGAAATGATATGATGAGGAAGAGCGACGTATGCTTAGCTCATCGTCGAAAATTGTGCTCCGGGAAGAGGGACCAGGTAGCATAGTTAAAATTTAGCACGAAATGGTATAGCCGATAAGGCTAGGAATGGCTTAAATGATTATTAAACTCGTAAGCAATGGAAATTATTAGAGTTACTGAATTAAAGTGCGGAATCGATTCACCTATCGGGGTTCTCGAGTGACTAATAACTCAAAACCAGGGGAAATCTCAAATTGGTGAGAAGCAATACTAGATGAAGACTCATAGGAACCAACACAGTTCTTTGTTATTCTCGAGATACCAAAGGATAATACTCGAAGGTAGAACAAAATAGAGGTAGCGGAGATGCATTTATCTGCAGAATACAAGTGCTTTAACTTGTACGAGAAATTGAATCAAAGGGGAACACTCATGGTCAGAACCACGGTTGCAAGGATCAAATCTCAGATATAATATGATCTTATACCATAGGGATAATTAATTTTAAGAGAAGCTTCCATGATAAGATCTACATCATGTCCATGGGCATGAAACAAGTTCAAGGTCGACTCCCACTTCTCCAATGCATATCATTTCATTTACTTCTCGCTTTCGATGAAGTTGTAGTGTTGAAATGTTATCTGGCAAAACACCAGAAGAGTAAGACTCATTAAAACTCTCGGGTTCAAACGGATTATGGGAAGCATAGGTTCAACCCATAGGGGCATCTTAGGAACCTATTTCACAAACTTCAGAAGTAAATAACACAAGCTCGAAAGCAGAGCATGGTTGACAAAAGGAGAGGATACAATTACCAAAGGCATTTATGTATCTGGGAAAGAACTTCACGAGGTTCTTTGAATATGAAGGACACTGTCGGATGATAATCTAATAATGGATCCGGTGATCCACAATGGAGTTGATGTAAGTATCGATATTCAATCAGAAGAAGAAATAATGCAGAGGCATCAGATTTTGGAAATATCTGAATAATTCGATGCTTAATGCAAAGAAATTGTGATTTCCAAAATAGAAGATCAGAAGCAGACACTCTGATCAAAAGACAAGTAAGTTGAATAGATATAGATCGACAATCAATTAAGGTTTGGATTGCCGAGAACCAGCTCATGTCCGGAGTGACGTCTGAGCCGGAAAGATCATTTAAAAGGATCAATTGATGATTGTGCGCATTCACTCACATGTTGAATCAATAGGAACAAAATGACGGTGTCAAATGATGCTAATGGATATTGCTAGACATATGAGAAGCATCCATAATGTAAGCAGACAAGTAATTGCCGAGCAATAGTTTGAAGAAGATTCTCGAAAGATCGAATAGTATTTCAGAGAATTATGAAGCATACGAACAACTGGGGATGAACGGATACTCGATAAGTGCGAGGAATTATCCGTAGGGGTATTCATGTGGTAAAGAACTGCAAGGTAGTAAGCACAAAGTATTCTCATAATAATAGGGAGAAGTTCCGGGTATCTTGTAGTAGCAAGAGCAATTGGGGACGAATGTAAGAATGGCAAGTGTATGTATTTATCTATTGGGGTTGACGGTGGAAGGGAATTGCAACGGCGAAGGGCACAAGGGTCTCGGGAAAACATCAAAGAGTATCTTCAGAATCTTCTGGTGCACCAAGCGACCATCTGTAATAAGGGGCTTTCCGGGAGGAAGTAGTTACAAGATCCTAATGTTAGACTTACCAAAATCGTTTAACCCGAATGGAAGAGAATTCAGAATCCTAGAGTATAGACGAGGAATAAAAGATCCTAGTACCACCCAATTGGCGATGTGGGCCCGTAAGCCACACAGCCAAGTTAGTAAAACGTATTTGCAATGACTAGACTCAACTTCAGCCTAGGAGTTTGGAAGGGGGACCTACAGGCAGTCGGCTCTGATACCAACTTGTGACGCCCTCGATTTGACCGTACACCAATCATACACGCAAATGTGTACGATCAAGGTCACGGACTCATGGAAAGATATCACAACACAACTCTAGACACAAATTAAAATAATACAAGCTTTATATTACAAGCCAGGGGCCTCGAGGGCTCGAATACACAAGAGTCAGCGGAAGCAACAATATCTGAGTACAGGCATGAGTTAAACAAGTTTGCCTTAAGAAGGCTAGCACAAAAGCAACATCGATTGAAAAGGCAAGGCCTCCTGCCTGGTAGCCTCCTAACTACTCCAAGTCGTCAGCGGTCTTCATGTAGTAGTAGGCATCCTCCGGGTAGTAGTAGTCATCGGTGGCGTCATGTGGCTCCTGGGATCCGTCATCTGGTCGCAACAATCGGGTATGGGGGAAAAAGAAGTAGCAAAGCAACCGTGAGTACTCATCCAAAGTACTCGCAAGACTTACATCAGATCTAAACTAAGTATGCATCTGTATCAAAGGAATGGGTTGTATATGTGGACTGGGCTGCAGAAATGCCAGAATAGGGAGAAGGCTTAGTCCTATCGAAGACTAGCATCTTATGGAAACCACCATCTTGCAGCAACAGGAGGGAGTAGAGTAGCATAAAGTAAAGTAGTAGTAGTGTTATCAACCTCGGCCAGAGATCCTTTCACGACTCCTTGCAAGAAAGCACTCCCAGAGCCATACTATCCAGTTATCATCACAATCCAATTCTCATCAGCATCCAGTTCTCATCACAAGTATCCAGTTCTAGTTGTATCGATCGGGATACAACTCCAATTGTCTATTACCGTAGGACAGGCTATTGATAGATGTTTTCTTCCCTGCAGGGGTGCACCAACTTACCCACCACGCTCGATTGACTCCGGCCGGACACACTTTCCTGGGTCATGCCCGGCCTCGGCCGAACAATACGCCGCAACCCGACCTAGGCTTAATAGAGAGGCCAGCACACCGGACTAAACCTATGCCCACAGGGGTCATGGGCCATCTCCCCGGGAACTCCTGCACGTTGCGTACGCGGCCGGTGAGCAGACCTAGCTACCTGCTTCAACAAGGTAGGTGCTTTCTAGTCCAACCCGGCGCGCGCCGCTCAGTCATTGACGTCTATTCAGCTTCGACTGATGTATACGACGCAGAACACCCATACTATGCCCACGTGATGGTTAGTGCTATCAGGCCAGAGGCCCCTCGGATCAAATATCCAAATCATAGTGGATTAGGAACGCGCGGTAACGAGCAGAGACTCACGATCAATGTGACCCCGTCGCCCCGTCTCGAGTACTTGCAGCAAGGGCTAAGAATGCCTGGCCATGCCTCGTAAGTATCTCGCGGGCACCTTCCAGGTCAACCCGACTCCACATCACTCGCTATTAAGCTCGCGCGGGTACCCCTCAGGGTCGACCTGTCTTTAGTAACATGGCTCAGTGTAAGGTCATAGTAACCATAGTAACTGTGCGTCTAACACCAAGGGGAAAACCTGAGGAATCACCCCCGGTGAATTCCACTCGATGTTGTCATCAAGGTGAACGTAAGAGGATCCACCCTCGAGGTTCACACTTGAGGGGTTGCACGATAGAGCCGTAACGGACGTGGTTAAGGAGGAAATCACCCTCGATGACCACGATCGTATAGCTACACAACAGAGATCTCATCAGGAGTGATGTAAGAGGTTCCACCCTCGGCACTCGATAGTAACTTTATAGAGTCGTACAACTAGGGGTGATGTGCGGTGTCGGGGCCTGGACGTTGATCACGTTGAGCGAGTCATCAAACATAAAGCAAGGCAACTGGGACAAGGTGGGGTCACTGATGGATCTCTAACCAACCTATACTAAGCAGTTTAGGATAAGCAGGTAAGGTATGAAAGCAGGTAACAACAACAGGCTATGCATCAGAGTAGGATCATACAGAAAGCAGTAGCAGTTCTAATGCAAGCATGAGAGGGGAAGAAATAAGCGATATCGGAATGCTCAAGGGGGGTTTGCTTGCCTGGTTGCTCAGACAAGAAGGAGGGGTCGTCGGTGACGTAGTCGATCGTAGCGGCATCATCGGTCTCGGGGTCTATCGGAGAGAAGAGGGGGAGGAAACGGTAAATATAAAGCAAACATAGCTCCATAAAGCATAACATGGCAATATGATGTGCCGGGTGTGACCTAACGCGGTAGGAGGTGATACCGGCGAAGGAGGGAAACATCCAGGAAAGAATCCCCAGTGTTTCGTGTTTTCGGACAGATGAAACAGAGGGAGAAAGTTGCGTGTTCGCTATGCTAGGGATGCGTGGCAGACGAACGGGCTGCGTATCCGGATTCGTCTCGTCGTTCTGAGCAACTTTCATGTACAAAGTTTTTCCATCCGAGCTACGATTTATTTTATATTAAAAAAAGATTTAAATCATTTTTAGGATTTATTTAATTATTTTAAATCAACAATATCCAGAATAGTGCTTGCTGACGTCAGCATGACATCAACAGTCAACATGGGGTGTTGACTGTGTCGCTGACGTGTGGGTCCCACTGGTCATTGACTTAGTTAACTAAACAAGATTAATTAATTTAATTAAAGTGATTAGGTTATTTAATTAGGCTTAATTAGATTAATTAAGTTAATTAATTAATTAATTATAATTTATTTTATTATTATTATTTTAAAACGTTCTAGGGCAGAGCCCCACTTGTCATTGGCCCAAAGGGTTCTATCGGGCGCCGGGCGGCGGATGCAGGCGCTGCCCAAACGGGCGCTGGCGTTCGGGGCCGCACCCGAACGGGCGTGCGCCTAGGCCAGCAGGGGAGGCGCCGGCCACGGCAGCAGGCGCCAGCGCCGACGAGCGGCGGCCAGCAGGAGGCGACGGTAGGCACCACGAGGAGGGGCGGCCGGCGCGACGAAGCAACAACGGCGGCGGCGGGGCTGCAAGGCAGGGGCGGCGCGACGCTAGGGGGAGACGGGCAGGCAGTTGTGGTGGAGCGGGAGGGCGACGCAGGGTGGCTGTACAGGGCGACGCCGGCGAGCGCTGGGGCTGCGGGGACGCGGTGAGCGCGCCGGGGAGGGCAGCGGTAAGCGGGCGCACGCATTGGGCGTGGCCAGTGCGACACGGACGCGTAGGGACTATGATGCGGGGCGCGCGAGCTCGTGCGTAGCACGCGGCCACGGGCGCGGACGCGACGAGCGCAAGGCCCAGGCGCGGCCTCGGTGACGGAGGATGGCAGGGGGAAAAGGGGAAACGGCGAGGGGCTCACAGCGGAGCGTAGGGAGGCGGCAGTGGGCTCGGGGAGGGTTCGAGGTCGCGTCTGACTAGGAGGATATGAGGACGACGTGCGGTGGCGGTGCGCGTCGAGGCGCCGGCGAGGTGCGACGGGGTCGGGGTCGGTGACGAGGAGAGTCCGCGACGTCAGGCGGGCACCGCGCGAGGGAGAGCAGGGGCGCAGAGGAGGCCCTGGGGGGCGGCACCGGCGCCGAGTGCGGTGGCCGTAGCGGAGTGGTGGCTTGCGTCGGGCGCGGCCGTGCGGAAGGAGGGGATCGAGCAGCGGCGCCCCGCCCCCAGGCACGATGTGTGCATGTGTGTGTGTGTGCGCGTGTTGCGTGTGGTGGCGGCGGTGTGGGTGAACGGGGGAGCGGGTGGGGATCGTGGGGGAGTAGGGTTGGGCTCTAGGGTTCGGTGGAAAGGGGATAGATGTAGGAGGGGTGGGCCGGTTGGGCCATGTGGGATGGGCCGAGGCCCATGGGGAGCTGGGGGCGGGGTCTTCTTTTCTCTCCTCACCTTTTCCCTTTTTTCTTTTTTTATTGCATCACTTTTATGTTGTGTATTTTCTTTAGCTACTAAAAGAGTTTTTTTTAATACAAAACTTGGCACAGAAAAACAAGGCAATAACCTGGGTTGGTACAAAAAGTTTCGAAGCATTTGGGAGTGTTCAACTATTTTTAGAAATTGAAAAGCTCAATTAATTGGCTGTTGGTCCACTGAATAAATTTTCAGGGGCACTGTGGGAATCCAAAAGAGGTCGGTTCCAACATGAAAATGATCAAGCGAATTTATAGGATATTGTGAACATATTAGTTTTCATGTGTGACAAATATGAATTTTTGACTTTAGATTAGATTTGAATTTGAGTTGTGATTTGGATCAAGTGAAGATTAGCAACAGTAACTTGGTGACATGGCACTATTAATAGGGGATTACTGTAGCATGACTCTGGGGGTGTTACAGGTTGTCTTCTGGCACACAATAAATCGCCTGGCCCAGATGGATTTATAGCTGAATTTTATCAGCATTACTGGGATCTAGTGAAACATGACCTCAAAGCCTTGTTGGATGACTTTGCCAGTAGGAAAATTGATATTAGTAGACTAAACTATGGGATAATAACTTTAGTCCCTAAAGGAAAAGATGCTAATAAAATATAAAAATTTAGGCCAATCTGCCTGCTGAATGTCTGCTTTAAAATCATTACAAAAGTATTGATGAACAGGCTAAATTTGGTAGCTGCTGATGTTATATCTCCTGTCCAGACTGCTTTTGTTAAAGGCAGGTATATCATGGAAGGGGTTCTTATTTTACATGAAGCCTTAAACAACATTGAAAGGATCGAAATAGTTGACTAGAGGGGCGATGAATAGGCAACTAACAATTTTAGCTTTTCTTTACCAATTTAAACTTTGCATCAAAGTAGGTTGTCTAGATATGCAACTAGGTGAGCAACCTCTATGATGCAAACAACAATAAGTACACAAGCAAGCAAGGGAAACAACACAAAAGCTTGCACAAGTAAAGGCACGAGATAACCAAGAGTGGAGCCGGTGAAGATGAGGACGTGTTACCGAAGTTCCTTCCTTTTGATGGAAAGTACGTCTCTGTTGGAGCGGTGTGGAGGCACAATGCTCAAGAAGCCACTAGGGCCACCGTATTCTCCTCACGCCCTCACATAATGCGAGATGTCGTGATTCCACTATTTGTGCCCTTGGAGGCAGTGACCGAACCTTTACAAACAAGGTTGGGGCTCTCTCCACAACTGAATTGGAGGCTCCCAATGAAACCATGGAGCTTCACCACAATGGAATATGGCTGCAAGGTGACCTCAACCATCTAGGGTGCTCAAACACCCAAGAGTAACAAGATCCACAAGGGATGAGTGGGGGGAATCAAATTTCTCTTGGTGGAAGTGTAGATCTGGGCCTTCTCAACCAATCCCTAGACAATCAACAAGTTTGATTGGCTAGGGAGAGAGATCGGGCGAAAATGAGCTTTGGAGTAACAAGGAGCTTGGGGAAAATGAGGTAAGTCAACTTGGAGAAGAAGACCTCCTTTTATAAGGGGGGAGACAATCCAACCATTACCCCCACTCAGCCCCGCACAGGGCGGTACTACCGCTGGGGGGTACTACCGCTACGGCCAGCGGCACTACCATTCCACCTCGCGGTGCTGCCGCGCAGTGAGAAGAGAGCGAGAAGCAGAGCATGACCTGGACCCAGGGCGGTACTACCATGGAGATAAGGGTGGCACTACCGCCTATGAGCGGTACTACCGCCACTACTGCCGCAGCAAGTGCCGCAGAACCCGATACGAGAGGAGAACCCTCGAATCGAGGCGGTAGGAGCACGGAGCTGCAACGGTACTACGACTGAGAGTTTCAAGTGGTACTACCGCTGGGGTTTGCGGTACTACCGCTGGGACCAGATATCAGGGAGAAGGCCGCAAGGGAGCCTTCAACAAAGGGGAAAAGCTTAGAGGGTGCAAAAGGGGATGTGTACGTGTTGATTCCACCCTAGCCTAACCAATGTGGATCCCCTCTTGATAGTACGGTGATTCTTACAACACAAGACCACCAAAACTGAATCGAAAGGGCTACACCGTCTTCGCTTCAAACTCTGAGGGGAGGGAATCGTCTCGCCAAAGGATGAAACTCTGAAATACTCAACGCACATGATTAGTCCGCAAATATGTTGTCATCAATCACCAAAACTACTTAGAGAGAAACATGCCTTAACAATCTCCCCCTTTTTGGTGGATTGATGACAACATGGGATTTGCACAAGAAGGTAAGACAAGAAAGTGGATGAACCTCATAATTACAAAATATAGACGGAGCTCCCCCTAAATGTGTGCACCTAAGAAGAGGAGACAAAGTAAAGCAAATCACATACATTGGGATCAATGCTCCCCCTGTATTTTGTAGTCTGACAACATTAGCAACAGGTAATGGAACATATAGAGCTACGAAGCATAAGGTACTTGACAAACTAGATAATACAAGGAAAAGGGAGCATATGTCTCACACCATATGAAAGGGTACCGGATCTCACAAACATATACCAAACAAGCGCCAAACACGAGAAAAGAGTTTGCGATAAAGACAGGCAAGGCAAACACGCCATCTAAACACACGCTCGCAACTCGACACGACAAATCCCTAAGCTCTCTCCCCCTTTGGCATCGAGACACCAAAAATACAAAGAGCGCCGCTCCAGGTGATAGCAAACTGAGGGGCTCCATCATCACATCCGCAGGCAGGATCGTCTGCACTGCTATCGTCAATCGGAAACTGCTTGGTGTCTGAATCGGTCCATGGATAGTGCTGCTGAATCCACTCCTCCTCATCAGTGATCTTGCCAAAGATCCGCTGGCAACGGTCGCACCCAACTGATGGATGAGCTCCTTGTGACGAGTCCTGGCCTGCTTCGCAGCCACATGAGTCTTGTACTGACCATGAGACTCCATGTAGAAGAGTTTCTTCATCTTGCGCTTGAGCTTCTTCGCCCAAGAGGGCTCTGCTCCAAAAGGCTCATAGTCATCATCATCATTAGCATCAACCTCGGTCTCCATGTCAGCAGCTCTAGGCGGAACACCAGAACTCGGAGCTGCGGTGCCCCAGTTCTCCTTCTTCCTCAAATGCTTGATCTCATGAGAAACTAGATCCCCAGTCTCCAACAACACCTTAGGATGAACATGCTCCCAGGCCTTCTCAATGACAACATGATAAACGGTTCATAGATAGGGCACTTTCGCTCAGAGATGGCGGAAACCAACTCAGACGACATGACATGAGAGATATCGAAAGAGTCTCTAGTGTTTTCTTCCTTCTCATGTTGACAGAAAAGAAGCATGTCCACAAGGAAAGAGTGTACCATATCCAAGTTGCCAATGCGAGGGAAGAGGGTCTCCCTGAAGATGTGATGCATAATGTCTAGAAATGCAGTAAGCTCATAGGTCTCCTTCATAGTCACTGGGTGAATCCTCAAGGTACAGTATGGCCAGAGAGATTGCTTGTGAGTGGAAGTTGCATTGCGGTGAGGACGAAAGCCAACTGGGTTCTCAAGACCTTGATCCTCAACTTCAAGAAGCTCCATGAAGGCCTTCCACTTGACAAAAAGCAGCCTGCCATTTGTCATCCAAGTCAGAGTCATGTCCTCATCTGTTCCAAGATGGACGGTGGCATAAAACTGAGCCACCAAATCTAAATCAAAGTCCTTGTTGAACTGCATGATCCTGAGGATGTTCAACTGAGAGCACATCTGAAGAGCCTCCCCAAAGTAGTCAGGATCCTTCTCCATAAAGGCAACGTCGATGGTGCGAACATCAACAAAAAGATTCTTCTTGGCTTTGATCACATCAAAGTAGATGGCATACTGAAAACGGTTCCAGAATGGGCAGTTGACCAAGGCGGTTTCTTGATCGACCTCATAGGGGTTGCGCCGATGCTTCTCTCAGAATTCCTTGGCAGATAACTCTGTCACAGACTTGGTCCTTGGCTTGGGCTTGGACGCACTCATCTTCTTCATTTGAGGAGGAGGCGGAACACTTGATGAGGCTGCCGTTGTCTCAGAGGTGCGGTAGCGCATGGAAGTTGCACGCCCGGGGTTTACACGGAGCGCATGCTGCTCAGAAGGACCATCACCTGGAACCAAACACACAGACACACGAAACAGCCAGGAAGAACGAGCATAAGCCACCAAACACAGCAAAACAGATCAAAAATTGGCAGGAACAAGATGGAATTGGGCAACCAGCATAGTACCATGATCCATAAGCGGCAGTACCGCCCTAGCAGTAGTACCGCTCCAATGGGAGCGGTAGTACCGCTCAAAACAGTGAAACGACGGTTCCCTACTGTCGTGGTCAAATCCGGCACTACCGGGATGCCAAATTCAAAAATACTCCTACCAATTATCAATCCAAATAGTCTAGTCTCCTTCTCCAACCTACTCAAGCCTTGATTTAGCCAAAAATCGAGAGATGCAACCACTATTTCCCCTAAGACACTAGATCTGAAATCTAGACAAGAGGAGAAGAGGAACAAGGGCAATACCGGCATCCATGGCAAGAGGACGGGATGGGGATCAACTCCACCGAAGGAAATGGAGAGGGATGGCCCGGAGAAAGCGGCCCGCCAGAGCCCTCCCGTGGCGAGGCGATGCTGGAGAGACGAAGAGGAATGAGTGGGCAGTGCGAATGGGTATGGGGGAGACGAAACCTCCCCCTGCCCCGACATAACCCCTTAGTCCCGCCCCTCAACGGTAGTACCACTCGGGTGGACGGTAGTACCTCTTGTCAACATAAGCGGTAGTACCGCGCACCACCAGCGACAGTACTGCCCAGCAAGACCCAAATACTAGACACCAAACGGCTAGCTCAAAAAGAAGGGAGAAACAAAAGGCAATAAGAGGGAACCAAAACACAGCAACGAGAACACTAGCGAGAGGACAAGAAACACACACCTCTTCAAGAGAGGGCGGTGGCAGAGGCCACCTATGTATGAGTCAAGAGGTATGGCGCCGCGAAGATTTTAACCTTGGCCCATGACCAAAACTCGTCCTTGAAGCACAAGTACCATAAAAGATGGCTAATGTGAAAGACTTGATCAATTTATGCACAATGGGGGTGGGATAGTTCATTGAGAGAACAATACTCCCCCTATGTCCATGCCTACACCTAAACATGACAACAAGTTGAGTATGGTAGAGTGTGCAAGGGTTCAAACAACATTGCTCGAATCAATGATATTTAGCTCATGTCTTAACTCGCGAAATCTTGCTTCATCCAAAGGCTTCGTGAAAATATCTGCAAGGTTATCATGAGTGTTGACATAGTTGAGCTCAATATCCCCTCGCCTAATGTGATCCCGGATGAAGTGATACCGAATCTCAATATGCTTCGTCTTGAAGTGTTGAACCGGGTTGAGAGAAATCTTGATGGCACTTTCATTGTCACACCAAAGAGGCACTTTGTCAAAAATGACACCGTAATCCTTTAAAGTTTCCCTCATCCAAAGAAGTTGTGCACAACAACTACCGACGGCCACGTACTCCGCCTCGGTAGACGAGAGAGACACACAACACATAAGAAGGGTTAAAGTCGCCGGCTTTGTTGGGAAGGGAAGTGTTGCCCTTCTTGGCATCACCACCCTTCACAGTGTTCTTCTTCTCCTTAGTAGCACCCTCTCCCTCCTTCACAAAGGTTTGCTTGAGAGGGGGAGTTCGTTTGACGTTGTCATTCTTCTTCTTGTTCTTGTACTTGGGTGTGTACCCAAATCCCTTCCTTGGCCACAACTCCCTCTTGATTGCTCAAAAGGTCGTTGAGGTTTTTCTCACCTTGTATGCAAGAAACAAGGCCTTTCTCAAGTTGCTCCTTCAACTTAGCATTCTCCTCAACAAGATGCACATGCGTACAACACGGGTTAGTAGCATTTTCATTATCAATTAGCATCCTATGAGGAAATGTGGATTTCTCCTTGGTTAGCTTTACTTGAAGTTGATCATGAGACTCTTTGAGGCTAGCATGAGCACCCTTCAAGACCTTGTGAGCCTGGTCAAGTAGGTCAAACTCATCTTTGAGTCTAGCAAGATCAACCCCAAGCTTGGCCTTCGCAGAGTTTAGCAAACGAGAAACAATAATAGCATGATCAAGATCTTTCTTTAACTTAGCGTGATCATCGTTGTGGGACTCCTCAAGAGCCAAACGAAGACCACGCTCTTTCTCAAGAGCATTGGAAAGATCCAAAATCTCATCGGCGTAGTCACAACTATGCCCCTCCATCTTAGAGATGGTATCTTCGTGAGCCTCGATCATGTCATTGGCTTCACCAAGTTGTTCCAAGAGAGCAACGAAGTGCTTCTTGGATTTACCCTTGAGTTTACCCATAAAGGACTCAAACTCATTCTCCTCCACATTATATCCATCATGTTCATCAATGCAATCCATCAATGAAGGATTATTAATGATGGTAGTTTTGATGTTGGGGGTTACCTTGTTGGTCGCTTTAGCCATGAGGCACTTCGCGGTGATGCTCTCATTGGGTGAGTCGAAGAGTGACACTCATGGAGTTGTCACAATGGCAACTGACTCACCATCATCATCATCATCATCATCCTCATTTTACTCTTCTTGTACCACTAACACCTTGGGAGGAGTCTTCTTTGCTCTTGTTGGGGAAAGACTTGGCTTTATCCTTTCGGATGAGCTTGCCACCATTGTCTTCCCTCTTCTCATACGGGCACTCCGCAACAAAATGGCTCACATTGCCACAATTATAGCAATTCCTCACACGTTGCTTGCTGCTACTTCTTGAGCACTGCATTGGTTTTCCCTTGAAGCGGAAAGGGTGATATAGCAAAGTAGCGTAAGTATTTCCCTCAGTTTTTGAGAACCAAGGTATCAATCCAGTAGGAGGCCACGCACGAGTCCCTCGCACCTACACAAACAAATAAATCCTCGCAACCAATGCGATAATGGGTTGTCAATCCCTACACGGTCACTTACGAGAGTGAGATCTGATAGATATGATAAGATAATATTTTTGGTATCTTTATGATAAAGATGCAAAGTAAAATAAAAGGCAATAAAAATAGCTAAGTGTTGAAAGATTAATATGATGGAAGATAGACCCGGGGGCCATAGGTTTCACTAGTGGCTTCTCTCAAGAGCATAAGTATTCACGATGGGTAAACAAATTACTGTTGAGCAATTGACAGAAATGAGCATAGTTATGAGAATATCTAGGTATGATCATGTATATAGGCATCGCGTCCAAGACAAGTAGACCGACTCCTGCCTGCATCTACTACTATTACTCCACACATCGACCGTTATCCAGCATGCATCTAGAGTATTATGTTCAAGAGAACAGAGTAACGCTTTAAGCAAGATGACATTATGTAGAGGGATAAACTCATGCAATAAGATATAAACCCCATCTTGTTATCCTTGATGGCAACAATACAATACGTGTTATCCTTGAAATCCATTCTAGTGGACTACGCAATGTCAGTGGGCCTAAAAATAAACTTCCACAAGTCAACTCTGGTGCCCATCAACTTTGACCTGGTGTTTGCAGGGGAAAAATCGCTACAATCTTTGGTTGTGCTATTGGCAACATGCCGTTCACGTACCTAGGGTTACCCATGGGTACCACGCGCCCGAGTGTGAATGACTTGATGCCAATGGTCTCCTCTGTTCAGAGAAAGATGCCTGCGGCAGCCTCACTTCTGGACTATGGGTCCAAGCTTACACTGCTCAATTCTGTGGTCACTTCCCTGGCTGTCTATGCCATGTGTTCCATCAAGATAAACCCTAGAATCATTGAGCACCTCGATAAGCTTCGTAGATCGTGTCTTTGGGTGAGGAAGTCAGATGATGGGGTTAAGGGCGGTTCACTAGCAGCCTGGGATATGGTGTGCAAACCCAAAAACAAAGGAGGCCTGGGGATCATTGACCTTAAGACCCAAAACCAGGGGCTCTTGTTGAAGCAACTTCACAAGTTTTATAACAAGCATGATGTTCCATGGGTCAATCTGATTTGGGACACCTACTATGTGGATAAAATACCGCACGCCTCTGACCCTTGTGGATCCTTCTGGTGGAGATATCTCATGTCAATATCTAATATATACAGAGGGGTCACCAGAACAGATGTATGTGCTGGAGACACGGTCCTATTCTGGAAGGACAATTGGAGTACAGATACTCTTCAAAACAGATACACGAGAGCTTTTTCATTTGCTAGAGACCCGGATATATCTGTGAGACATCTCTTGTCTTCTGAGAGGCTGGGACAAGTGTTCCATTTGCCTTTATCTTTAGAGGCTAAGAATGAGGTACTTCAAATTCAGTCAGAAACCCTTGAAATCTCAATGACTGAGGACAGGGATGTGTGGCTTTGTGTGTGGGGAGACATGAACTTTAGAGCTTCCAAGTTTTATGCCCACTGCTTCAACCAGATACAAGCCGATGAGATCTTTGGATGGATATGGAAATCAAGTGCACGATGCAATGGAAGGTGTTCTTGTGGCTGCTGTTGGCTGACAGATTGAATACCAGGAATATGCTTCGGAGAAGGCATTTCAGAATCCAGAATGATAATTATGCCTGCCTCCTTTGTGACCACCCGCCCGAGGAAGATATTGCTCATCTCTTCTTCACTTGCCCCTTCAGTCGGAGGTGCTGGGATGCACTAGGGATACACTGGACAGATGACTCGAACTAGATTAAAATGGTGCATGAGGGCAAGAACAGGTGGGCAAGGCCAATGTTTCTAGAGGTATTTACAGTTGCTGCTTGGGGAATCTAGAAGGAGAGGAACGACAAACACTTCAAAGGGATTTAGCCTTCTTTTGAGTCCTGGTGGAACAGGTTCAAGAAGGACTTTGCTATGCTGGCTCATAGATCAAAGCAGGAGCAGGGCCCTTACATTCTTTCAATAGTCAACTTGCTTTGATTTTCTATTTTGTTGCCTAGCTAATCCCCCCCTCTCTCACCATCATGTAATTTGTACAGTGCTGGACACTCTAACCCACCCTAACCTTCTATTTTAATATAAAGGCAGTGAGGGTTGCTCACTGTCATCAGTTCTCAAGAAAAAAACAATACAATACGTGCCTTGCTGCCCCTACTGTCACAGGGAGAGGACACCGCAAGATTGAACCCAAAGCTAAGCACTTCTCCCATTGCAAGAAAGATCAATCTAGTAGGCCAAACCAAAATGATAATTCGAAGAGACTTGCAAAGATAACCAATCATACATAAAAGAATTCAGAGAATATTCAAATATTGTTCACATATAAACTTCATCATAAACCCACAATTCATCGGTCTCAACAAACACACCGCAAAAGAAGATTACATCGAATAGATCTCCACAAGAGATGGGGAGAACTTTGTATTGAGATCCAAAAAGAGAGAAGAAGCCATCTAGATAATAACTATGGACCCGTCGGTCTGAGGTAAACTACTCACACTTCATCGGAGGGGCTATGGTGTTGATGTAGAAGCCCTCTGTGATCGATGCCTGTAACACCCCGGTGTAATGATGCTACAGTAACCCCTGGGGTTAAGTTAATCATTATGCTATAATAGTGCTTGGTCACTTTGATCAATATTCCATTTCAAATTCTAGTTGAATTCAATTTCAAATTGTGTGAATTTCAAAAAAATGCTCAAACATGAAAACTAAAATGTTCATCATGTGTAAAATATTCTCCTGGTAATCTTGGTGGTGAACCAACATTTTTGCAAAATGCATAAGTGGCCTAAAATAGCTAAAGCAGAAAAGGCTTAAAACTAAACAAAAGAAAAGAAAAAGGAAAAGCAGAGGAGAGAGAGAAGTGCCCCTGCCCCCTGGGGCCAAGCCCACCTGGGCCGGCCCAACTCCCCCTGACCCAGGCCGGCCCACCTACCTCTCCCCAGTTTTTGTTCACCCTCCCCCAGTTCGTCCGACCGGGCGCGTCTCGCTCGTCCCCGCCGGATCGGGCGCACCGCCCCATACTCCACGACGCCGGCGAGAGGGGATATGGCCCCGACGCCTTGCTCCCCTCCTCTCTTGTCTCTCCCGCTTCCCCCCTCGTCCTCTCCACCTCTCTCCTCTCCCCTCGCTCGCTCGCTTCCTCCTCCCCACTGCCCGAGCGCGCCCGCCGCCGTCGCCGCGTCGACCTCGCAGCCACCGTCATCCTCCCGCATCGCCGACATGCCGTAGGCATCCGCCGTCCTCCTCCACGTTGACCGATGCCCGCCGTTGGAGCTAGAAGGCAGCACAGCGCTGGATCCACCTCATCCCCTTCCGACTCGGCTGCCGGTGGTTCCCGTCGACCGCGGCCTCCCTCCGCGCTCCCGTTCACTCACGGAGCCTCCTTGCGCCCGCACGGTGAGCTTCGCCTCTCCTTCCTCCTCTTCCTGCTCGCCTTCGGGCACGTGCACGGCCGCCACCGCAACCGTGCTCCGGTCGCCGCCATTGTTGCCGTTGACGTGCTCCCGAGCCGTTATGAGCTCGGCCGACTGCCCTGGTGTGCTCCTCGTGCGCCGTAGACCCCGCCTAGTTGCTTACTTTGGCCGCTCGCACTCTCTAACACCGAACCCGTCCGCGCCCGAAGCTGCTGTAGCCGCCTTTGCTCATCGCCGACGCCTGTGCCGGCCACCTCCGCCCGTTCCGACGTTGTAGAACGATGCGCGGAGGAGTAACCGTTCGAACGAAGGCAAAACCGCGTGAAACCGTGTCCCATAGCACCATCCTCATCATCGCCCGAGCATGACCGCCGCCCTCGCTACTCATCGGCGCCGCTCCGGCCAACTCAGGCGACGCCACCGCCCCCAGTCGACGCACCTTTGTGCGCTCGTTCGAACGCGCCTAGCCGCACCTCTCCCCGTGCCCCGTAGCGATTTTCCGGCGAAGCCCGTCGATGGTCCGCCGTGTTGAGCTCGCCGGAGCCAACTCGGGCGCCGTTCGCCGACGTGGCTGGCCGGGCCCCACTCTTGGCTCACTGCCAGTGGGCCCTACGGGCCCCAGTTGACTGGGTTGACCCAGTCAACTGCTGACTGGACAGCCCAGTGCGACTGACGTGCGGGTCCCACCGCTTAATCCTCTAATTAAAACATTTTTATAATTAAAACTAATTAGTTTAGTTAATTAGACACTGATAGGTGGGCCCAGTAGTTTTACTAACTAAATTTAGATTAGTTTGAACTCTGTTTAACCCCCTGTCTATGACAGGTGGGTCCCCCATGTCAGTTTTAACCAGTCAACCGGACTGTTGACTGCTGACGTCATCAACGCGTCATGCTGGCGTCATATTTCCTTTCTGTTAATTTAATTAATTTCATAAATGTTTAAAACTTTGAAAAATCATAGTAATTAAACCGTAACTCCGATGAAAATGTTTTCTACATGAAAGTTGCTCAGAAAAATCCAACGAATCCGAATACGTGGTCCATTCATCTATCACGTGCTCCTAGCATGCTGAACAAGGAATCGTCCCCTCTCTTTCATCTGTCCAGAAAAAGCGAGACGCCGGGAAAACCCCTCCAGATGTTTTCCCTCTTCGTCTGCAACGTGTAGTACTGCGTTAGAGCACTCATGGCGTAGCTTACTGCCATGTCGTGCTTTCTATTGCATTTGTATGCTTGCTATTTATTGTTTCTTCTCCTCTTCTCTTCGGTAGACCCCAAGAACGATGCTGATGCCCTTGTGATCGACTACGTCGACGATGACACTTCTTCCTTTTCAGCAGAGCTTCTAGGCAAGCAAACCCCCCTTGAGCATTCCGACATCGCCCATTTCTTTCCTTCTCATGCTTGCATTAGAACTGCTACTGCTTTCTGTATGATCCTACTCTGATGCATAGCCTCTTTTTGTTACCTGCTTTCATACCTTACCTGCTTATCCTAAACTGCTTAGTATAGGTTGGTTAGAGATCCATCAGTGACCCCACCTAGTCCCGGTTGCCTCGCTTTATGTTCGATGACTCGATCAACGTGATCGGCGTCCAGGCCCCGACAACGCACATCACCCCCCTAGTTGTACGACTCCACAGAGTTACCATTGAGTGCCGAGGGTGGAACCTCTTACATCGCTCCTGATGAGAGCTCTGAAGTGTAGCTATTCGGTCGTGGCCATCGAGGGTGATTTCCTCCTTAACCACTTCCGATACGGCTCTGTGTTGCAACCCTCAAGTGTGAACCTCGAGGGTGGATCCTCTTATGTTCAACTTGGTGATTACATCGAGTGGAATTCACCGAGGGTGATTCCTCGTGTTTCCCCCTTGGTGGTAGACACACAGTTACTATGGTTACTATGACTTTACACTGAACCATGTTACTAAAGACGGGTCGGCCCTGAGGGGTACCCACGCGAGCTTAATAGGGAGTGATGTGGCGTCGGGTTGACCTAGAAGGTGCCCGCGAGATACTTACGAGGCGTGGCCGAGCATTCCTAGCCCTTGCCGCAAGTACTCGGGACGGGGCGACAGGGTCACATCTTTCGTGAGTCTTTGCTTGTTACCGCGCGTTACTAATCCACTACGATTTGGATATTTGATCCGAGGGGCCTCTGGCCTGATAGCACTAACCATCACGTGGGCATTGTATGGGCATTCTGCATCGTATGCATCAGTCCAAGCTTAATCGATGTTAGCGACTGAGCGGCGCGCGCTGGGTTGGACTGCGTAAGCTCCTGCCTTGTTTAAGGAGGTAGCTAGGTCTACTCACCGGCCGCGTACGCAACGTGTAGGAGTTCCCAGGGCGATGGCCCAAGACCCCTGGGGCATAGGTTTAGTCCGGCGTGCTTGATCTCTCTATTAAGCCTAGGTCGGGTTGCGGCATATTGTTTGGCCGAGGCCGGGCATGTCCCAGGAAAGTATGCCCGGCCACTTGGAGTTGTATCCCGATCGATACAACTAGAACTGGATACTTGAGATGAGGCATGGTCATGAGAAATGGATAGTATGGCTCTGGGATTGCTTTCTCGCACGGAGTCGAGAAAGGATCTCTGGCCGAGGTTGATAACACTACTACTACTTTAAATTATGTTGATTTGTACTCTTCTATATGTTGCATGATGCTTGAAGATGCTAGTCTTCGATAGGCTAGGCTTCCCCCTTCTCTTCTGGCATTCGGCAGTTTAGTCCACAGATACAGCCCATTTCCTTTGATACAGATGCATACTTAGTTTAGATCTCATGTAAGTCTTGCGAGTACTTTGGATGAGTACTCATGGTTGCTTTGCTACCTCCTTTTATCCCATACCCGTTTGTTGTGACCAGATGGCGGATCCCAGGAGCCAGACAACACCACTGATGACTACTGCTACCCCGAGGGTGCCTACTACTACGTGACGGCCGCTGATGACTTGGAGTAGTTAGGAGGCTCCCAGGCAGGAGGCCTTGCCTTTTTGATCGTTGTTGTTTTTGTGCTAGCCTTCTTAAGGCAAACTTGTTGAACTCATGTCTGTACTCAGATAATGTTGCTTCCGCTGACTCTTTTGATTTCGAGCTTATGTATTCGAGCCCTCGAGGCCCCTGGCTTGTAATATAAAGCTTGAATTATTTTAATTTTGTCTAGAGTTGTGTTGTGATATCTTCCCGTGAGTCCTTGATCTTGATCGTACACATTTGCGTGTATGATTAGTCTACGATTGAATCGAGGGCATCACAAGTTGGTATCAGAGCCGACTGCCTGTAGTGCTGGGCTAGCAGGACTCCGATGAACCGGGCTGTAGCGGACTACTATGGCTCATGGAAGCACTAGACTACATTTCCCCATAAGAGAGGCTGCCAAGGATAAACAACTAGATTGTCGGATTCCACACATACCAAGCATTTCAATCATACACACAATATGCTCGATATGTGTAAATACAACATGGCATCACAACATAACTCTACGACTCAAGCATTTATTCATTAGGCTCCGAAGAGCGAGATATTACAAACATGGGTCTCATGACCCAACATTCAGAGCATACAAGTCAAAGCACATGCGGAAGCTTAACATGTCTGAGTACAGACATGTACAAGTGAAAAAGGCTGAGAAGCCTGACTATCTACAAGACCCTCCCAAGGTACAATATCATAGCTGAGGTAACAAGCTAAACGTCAAAGTCCAAGCGGAACTACTAGCGGGACTGAAGTCTCTCTGCAAAACATAAAATAAGCAAACGTGAGTACAAATGTACCCAGCAAGACTTACATCAGAACTAACTACATATGCATCGGTATCAACAAAGGGGGTGGTGGAGTTTAACTGCAGCAGGCCAGCTTTGACTCGGTGGCTATCCTGAACTACGACTGCAAGTAACTCTTTGAGGTGGCGCACACGAGTCCACAAATTCATCATACCAATACACCACTATGGATCTGCTCCCGTCTCCCTGCGAGAACGCCATCCATAGCACTCACACTTATCTTGCGCATTTTAGAGTATCCACTTTCGCTTGTCTATGAACTATGCAAGGGGTCCAAATTTCAATATCCGAGGAATCCGGCTATTCGAATAGATAATGATAACCCTGCAGGGGTGTACTTCTTCACACACGCTCCCACCACTTACCGTCGTTTACACGACATGTACTCGGCAACCTTCAAGCGGAAGCCCAACGAGGGTGTCGGCCACGGCCTACCTAAACACTCAAGTCTCTAGTCCAGGTTTATCGCCTATCCAGGTTCCATCCACAGGGAGTCCGGCCGAGGTTTCCACATACGGCCCCGAATGATGTGAACAGGGTTCCCGAGACACCAAACGGGCGCCCGGTACACCGTGCCACGATGTATCTACCGCATCATAGCCCACCCCTAGGGTCAGCGCTACGCACGGCCGCCAACACATAACCTACAAACACCAGAAACTAGTTGCAACTCCTGGACAGAGTACTAGAGTGATCTAGAAGCCGAGAGGGTCAATTAAGAATCCCAATGAGTGGTAGTAGCTGTTCATGGATCACAGACACAGAACTCAGTTCCTGAGGACGGTTTCAATGAGACAACCCACCATGTACTCCTACATGGCCTCTCACTGCTACCTTTACCAAATCGTGTTCACAAACTTAGCTCACACACAGTAGGACATGTTCACACACCTCCGATTCATTCCCGATGAATTAGACCTGACACAACTCTATGCAATAGCAGGCATGACAAACAAGCATGAATGAGTAGGCACATCAGGGCTCAAACAACTCCTACTCATGCTAGTGGGTTTCATCTATTTACTGTGGCAATGACAGGTCATGCAGAGGAAAGGGGTTCAACTACCGCAGCATGTAACAGTTGAATCGTTGTTGACCTAATGCAGTAAAAGAGAGCAGGAGTGAGAGAGTGGGATTGTATCTGAATGAACAAGGGGTTTTGCTTGCCTGGCACTTCTGAAGATATTATTGGGTCTTCATCAGTGTCAACGATCACAGCGTCGGTACAACGTCTATCGAGAGGGGACAACCACCGACAATAGAGAAGGAACACAATCAAAACAATGCACAACATGATGCATAATAATGACATGGCAACACAATTAAATGAAGTTGTTTTGAATACAAGATTCAAATTCAAACTCCATATATGATTAGTTAAATGCCATTTATTTGTTTTGTCCAAAACAGAGGACAAACATTGTTCAAACATGCATGAAAATTCCTTAAACAGATTCCTTGAATTTTTATGATAATTTTTCATATATAAATTATTTCATTCTGAATTATAGATTATTTTCTATGATTTTTAGAAGTTTTAGGCATTTTCTGAAAATAAATAAATAATTTAGATTTATTTAAAATCCAGAAAAGGTTTTACTGCGTCAGCATGACGTAAGAGTGACGTCATCAGGTCAACTGTGGCTGGCCAGGTCAAACCTGACCAGTGGGACCCACTGGTCAGTGACTCAGTCCACTAACTGAGTTAGTTAGTGTTAAACTAACCCTAACCAGGCTGTTAGCAGGGTGGGGCCCACATGTCAGTGACTTGTTTAGTTGTCTAAATTAGTTAGTTCTAATTAATCTAGAGTTAACTAATCAGGGGCTTGGGCCCACACGTCAGGAAGCAGGGGAGGTCAAACAGGGGTCAAACCCTGTCGGCGTTGAGTCGCCGGCGAGGCCGAGACAGCGGAGGGGCTCAGATTTTTCCCTCCGGTGACCAAATTAGCGGCCGAGACCACTGGTGCGAAGCCCAGGCTCTCGCGCATCCAATGGAACATGCAGGGGACCGTGGGATGGCCGGAGGCGACAAAGGCGTCAAGGTCAGCGGCGGCCGGAGCACGGGCTCGACGGATTCGTGGCTACAATGAGCAAGGCATGCGTTGCTTGGCATCTACGGCATCTGCACGTGCTAACGAGGCTGTTGGGCATGCTAGCATGACCAAAGGGTCACCGGATTAACGCCGGCGACGAGCTCGAGCGGAGGTGAGCTTCGGCCTCGATGAACACGACGGCTACGGTGTGCAAAAGGACGCGGCGTTAGGGGAAAAGTGACCGGAGGCTCACAGCGCGTCGATTGAAGTACTCGTCGGGCTCGGGGAAGGCCTGCAGACGACGGAGCGACGACGGCGATTGTCGGATCCCGCGGAAGAAGATGGCGGCATTCAGGAAGAAGCAGGGCTTCCCGACCAGCGCGGCTCGGCAAGGAGGAGTAGGGCGACGGGGCGCTTCTTCTAGACACGACGGAGAGGCGGGGAAGTGGCTCTGGCCGCGGCGAACGGCGTCGGTGGCGGTGGGCATGCTCGGCCATGGGGAGGGAAAGCAGAAGAGCGAGGGAGGGAGAGAACCAGAGAGCGAGAGAGAGGCGGAGAGGTGTGTGGCATCTCCAGGGCGACGTCGGGAAGGCGGCAGCAAGCAGGAGGTGGCGTGCGCGTGCTGGCACGCGTCGGGCACATGCCCTCCTGCCTACTGGCAGGAGGTTGAAGACGGTGGCGACTGCGGTGGGCTGGGCCAGCTGGAGTTGGGCCAGGTGGGCTGCTAGGAGGTAAGCGCCAAGTAACTCTTCCCTCTTCTCTTTCTATTTTCATTTATTTAATTCTCTCTTGTTTGTTTTGAGTTAGTAGAAATACTAATCCATTTTAGAAAATTCTGAATATAATCATAGGCACCTTTGGAATTACTCCCAACAGCCTAAAATTACTTTCAAAAGTATTTGGGCATTTAAAAGTATTTATAGTATTTTAAATGCCCAAATGCAAATAGTTATGTCTTAATTCAAAAATCCAAAATGGCTCCAAACTTTATGAACCCATTTTTGGCAGAGCTTTTAGCTAGAACCAAAAGTAATGAACATTTTTTAAGGGCATATTGGGTTCATTGAAAATATTTAAAGTTGGGCCTATTTGCATTGCTTTGGGGCTAGGGGTTTGATCATCCCCATTTTAGTTTCATAAAAAAATAAACATGATGCCATGATGATCATGCAAGAGTAAGCAAAGCTAAGCTAGGGCTGTGACATTTACTAACTCTAACATTAGGATCCCGTGACCACATTCACTCCAAAGTTGGATAATCCATAGTTTTTTCCTTAGAATAGTATTCTGGATAGTACACACACTGTCGTGTTGACTACGAAGTGGTATCCAACGTGCCTCTTTCATTATGCATGTTTCATCATGAATGATCCTTGTCTTTGCAAATGCTCAATGCTGAACTACCCCCTGTTACATGTTAGCAGGATGGTTAGACCCGCTGGTCGTGGCCGTGGTGCCAACGATCCACCACCGCCTGAATTCTTTGCCGGAATGATGCAACAATTTGAGCTGAACCGCCAGTTCATGGAAGGAATGATGGCTCAGTTTCCTCGTCCGAACATGAATCAACAGCCAACCCCAGTAACTCTGCAGGTCTTCATGCGTCTCAACCCAACTATTTACCGCAGCTCAACTCAACCCCTTGATGCTGATGACTGGCTCTGCGACATCACATATGAAATGGAGTCTGCTAGTGTGGCCCTTGCTAGCTATGTCACCTTTGCATCTTTCTTTCTAAAGGGTCCCACTACTCAATGGTGGGACAACCAAAGGTGTACCCTGCCTGCTGGAACGGTCATCACTTGGCCGGATTTCCAAGCTGCCTTTCTTGCCCGCTTCATTCCCCGGGGAATCATGGATAGGAAGAAGTGAGATTTCCGCAACCTCACCCAAGGCAACAAGACTGTAGATGCTTATCAGTGGGAATTTCTGGACTTGTCTCGTTATGCTGAAGAAGACATTGCAACTGATGCTCGTAAGCAAGAGAAGTTTCATGATGGACTTCACCCTGATATCAAGCTAGCACTACTCATTCACCACTTTGCCGACTTTGCCACCTTGGTGAACAATGCTATTCAAGTTGAGACTGGTCTTCAGGAACACCAGGGATCCCTTAGGCGCAGCCGTGACGGTGGCTCATCTTCGGGCCCGTCAGCGCAGAAGCGTCGGATATGGATCCCCCACAACATGTACCACCCAACTGCACCGGCACCAAGACAGTCTTATGTTGCACCTCGTCTCCCCCCTCCACTGCAGAGGGAGCCCCTTCGGGCTGTACCACCCCAAGCTTCTGCTCGCAATCCCAATGATGGTCTGTGCTTCAAGTGTGGCCTTCCGGGTCATCGCTCTAGGAACTGTCCTCAGAATCAGAATCAACTGGCTCTTCCTGCTGCCGGTCGTGGTAACAATCAACCCCGCAACAACAATGCCCGACCTTATGGTTGTGGGCAGGCTAACAACATTGATCTGAATGAAGCTCAAGACCAACCTGCCACTTTGATGGGTACTCTTCTTGTTAATTCATTACCAGCTTCTGTTTTATTCGATTCGGGAGCATCGCATTCATTTATGTCAGAAAAGTTTGCATACACACACGACATTCGATGCGAGCCCATGAACACTCCGATAGTGGTACGCATCCTTGAGGGCCGATGTCAAACTACCATGATTGGTCGCAACATTCCCGTTGAGATTGAAGGGTTGGAATTCCTTGTTTCTCCCATTACTTTGGAGTCTTCCAATATTGACCTCATTCTGGGAATGGAATGGTTGAAAGCGCATACTGCTTCTATCATTTGTGCCACCAAGGTCGTTCACCTCCTATATCCTTCCGATGAGATAGTAAGCTACCATGCTCAACTTGTTCAAAATGATGAAGCATGACTTTATGTCTTGAATGCGTTGAACGCAACACCTCTTGAGGGAATTGAAAAGATTCCAGTTGTTCGCGACTTCCTAGACGTCTTTCCAGAAGAACTTCCAAGAATACCTCCTGCTCGGGCTGTCGAGTTCGTCATCGACTTGAAACCAGGCACTGTTCCTATTGCCAAACGACCCTACAAGATGCCGCCTCATGAGCTCCTTGAACATAAGGAGGAAATCGACAAATCTCTTCGCAGTGGTTTCATTCGTCCGAGTTCCTTTGCTTGGGGAGCACCTTCTCTCTTTGTGAAGAAGAAGGATGGAACGGATCGTTTGGTCCAAGACTACCGTCCTATCAACCAAGCTACAATTCAGAACAAATATCCCCTTCCTCGGATCAATGATCTGTATGATCAATTGGCTGGTTCATCGATATTCTCTAAACTCGACTTGAGGTTGGGTTACCACCAGATCTGTGTTCGTGAAGAGGATATTCCAAAAACCGCATTCGTCACTCGTTATGGTTCTTACGAGTACACCGTCATGTCTTTTGGCTTGACCAATGCTCTAGCCACATTTTCCCGTCTGATGAACTACATATTCATGGATTACCTCAACAAGTTCGTCGTGGTCTATCTGGATGATATCCTGGTATATTCGAAGAACATGTTGAACATCTTCGACTTGTTCTAGAGAAGCTTCGAGAACATCAACTTTATGCCAAGTATTCCAAGTGCGAATTCTGGCTTCCTAAAGTAACCTACCTTGGGCATGTCATCTCCAAGGTTGGTATTGCCGTCAACCCAGGCTATTCTTGACTGGACCCCTCCGAAGACTATCAAGCAAGTCAGAAGCTTTCTCGGTCTAGCCAGCTATTGTCGCCGCTTTGTCGAGAACTTCTCCAAGATCGCCAAGCCACTGACCAATCTGCTACACAAAGGCGTTAAGTTCGATTGGACAGACAAATGTCAGGAAAGTTTCCAGGCACTCAAGGACAAGCTGACTTCTTCCCCAGTGCTTGCTCTCCCTGATTCTTGCAAGGACTTCGTCATCTATTGCGACGCTTCACGACAAGGATTAGGCTGTGTCCAAATAAAAGAGCACAGAGTGATTGCTTATGCCTCACGTCAAGTGCGCCCTCACGAAGACAACTACCCAGTTCATGACCTTGAGCTTGCTGCGGTTATCTATGCACTGAAGCTATGGCGACAGTACCTTCTCGGCAATCGTTGCGAGATCTTCACTAATCATCAGAGTCTGAAGTATTTGTTTACTCAGCTAGATCTGAACCTCCGTCAGTAGCGATGGATGGAAGCTATTGCTGACTACAACTGCGGTATATCCTATACCCCTGGTAAGGCTAATGTAATGGCCGATGCCCTGAGCCGTAAGTCTTATTGCAATAACCACATGGTCTACAAAGCTCAACCCCGCCTTTATGAAGAGCTATGTAAGCTGAACCTTCAACTAGTTCCACACGGTTCTCTGAATAACCTTGTCTTGGAACCAACTCTTCTAAAAGCAATTAAGTCTGCACAAGCCAAGGATGCTCATGTTGATTTGATGAAAAAGGATCTTGCCTTAGAGAAATCCAGAGATTTCTCACTTGGTGAAGATGGAACCTTATACTTCAGAGATCGCATTGTAGTACCCCGGTTCAAGCTTATGACAGAGAAGGTGATGAAAGAAGCGCATGACACCCCTCTCTCTATTCATCCGGGAAGTACCAAGATGTACTTAGACATCCGTCAGAAATATTGGTGGTCCAAGATGAAGCAAGATATTGCTCGATATATCAAAGAATGTGACGTTTGTCGTCGCGTCAAAGCAGAACATCAGAAACCGGCTGGACTTCTGCAACCTCTCCCTATTCCTGAATGGAAGTGGGATAAGATTCAGATGGACTTCATCACTGGCCTTCCCAAGTCACAGAAAGGTAAAGATGCTATCTTTGTTGTCATCGACCAATTCTCGAAGGTTGCTCACTTTCTGCCAGTCAAGGAGACAATCACTGCTAGTCAACTAGCAAACTTGTATATCCCCCGTATTGTGTCACTCCATGGCATTCTGAAGGAGATCAGTTCAGACCACGGCAGTATTTTCACTTCGAAGTTCTGGGATAGTTTCCAAGAGGAAATGGGAACTCATATTACCTGGAGCACTGCTTATCATCCCCAATCCCAAGGCCAAGTAGAGCGAGTCAATCAAATTCTTGAAGACATGCTTCAGGCTTGTGTTATTTCTTTCGGTAAGAAGTGGGAAGAATCTCTCCCTTATGAGGAGTTCTCTTATAACAACAGCTATCAAGCCAGCTTGAAGATGTCAGCCTTCGAAGTGCTTTATGGACGTCAGTGCCGAACCCCTCTGAATTGGCCAGAAACTGGGGAACAGACGCTCATTGGTCCTGACATTATTCGACAAGCTGAAGAGCAGGTTCGCATTGTCCGGGATAATCTCAAGGCGGCCCAGTCCCGCCAGAAGAGCAACTATGACCGAAAACACTGGGGTTCAACTTATCAACCTAGTGAACAAGCTTATTTGCGTGTCACTCCTTTGAGAGGCACTCATCGGTTTGGAGTCAAGGGCAAGCTAGCTCCGCGCTACATTGGTCCCTTCCGCATCCTCGCCTGTCATGGACTGGTGGCTTATCAATTGGAGTTGCCACCTCAGTTCTCTCATGTCCATGATGTCTTCCACGTGTCGCAACTTCGTCGATGCTTCAAGGATCCAGAACGTGAAGTGGATCCAGAACTGATTGAAGTGCAAGATGATCTCACATACAAGGAGCATCCGATCTGCATTCTTGAAGAAGCTGAACGTCGAACACGCCAGAAGGTTACCAAGTTCCTCAAAGTGCAATGGTCAAATCATTCTAAAGATGAAGCCACTTGGGAACGCGAGGATAACCTCCGCGCTGAATACCCCGACCTGTTCCCTTCTACCTCTTAATTCTGGGGATGAGAATTTCTTTTAGAGGAGGAGAGTTGTAACACCCCGGTGTAATGATGCTACAGTAACCCCTGGGGTAAGTTAATCATTATGCTATAACAGTTCTTGGTCACTTTGATCAATATTCCATTTCAAATTCTAGTTGAATTCAATTTCAAATTGTGTGAATTTCAAAAAAATGCTCAAACATGAAAACTAAAATGTTCATCATGTGTAAAATATTCTCCTGGTAATCTTGGTGGTGAACCAACATTTTTGCAAAATGCCTAAGTGGCCTAAAATAGCTAAAACAAAAAAAGCTTAAAAAAAGAAAAAAGGAAAAGCAGAGGAGAGAGAGAGAGAGAGAGAAGTGCCCCTGCCCCCTGGGGCCAAGCCCACCTGGGCCGGCCCAACTCCCCCTCACCCAGGCTGGCCCACCTACCTCTCCCTAGTTTTTGTTCTCCCCCCCTGTTCGTCCGACCGGGCGCGTCGCGCTCGTCCCCGCCGGACTGGGCACGCTGCCCCGTACTCCACGACGCCGGTGAGAGGGGATAAGGCCCCGACACCTCGCTCCCCTCCTCTCTTGTCTCTCCCGCTTCCCCCCCTCATCCTCTCCACCTCTCCCCTCCCCTCTCGGTCGCTCGATTCCTTCTCCCCACTGCCCGAGCGCGCCCGCCGCTGTCACCGCGTCGACCTCGCGGCCACCATCACCCCCCCCCCCCCCGCATCTCCGACATGTCGTAGGCGTCCGCCGTCCTCCTCCACGTCAACCGGTGCCCGCCGTTGGAGCCGAAAGGCACCACAGCACCGGATCCACCTCGTCCCCTTCCGCCTCGGCTGCCGGTGGTTCCCGTCGACCGCGGCCTCCCTCTGCGCTCCCGTTCACTCACGGGGCCTCCTTGCGCCCGCACGGTGAGCTCCGCCTATCCTCCCTCCTCTTCCTGCTCGCCTTCGGGCACGTGCGCGACCGCCACCGCAACCGTGCTCCGGCCGCCGCCATTGCTACCGTTGACGTGCTCCCGAGTCGTTACGAGCTCGGCCGACTGCCCTGGCGTGCTCCTCGTGCGCCGTAGACCCCGGCTAGTTGTTTACTTTGGCCGCTCGCGCTCTCTAACCCAAACCCATGGGCGCCTGAAGCCGCCGTCGCTGCCTTTGCTCATCGCCGACGCCTCTGTCGGCCACCTCTGCCCGTTCTGATGCTGCAGATCGATGCGCGGAGGAGTACCCGTTTGAACGCAGGCAAAACCGCGCGAAACGGTGTCCCGTAGCACCATCCTCATCGTCGTCCGAGCGCGATCGCCGCCCTCGCTGCTCGTCGGTGACGCCACTGCCCCCAGTCGATGCGCCTTCGTGCGCTCGTTCGAACCCGCCTAGCCGCACCTATCCCCGTGCCCCGTAGCGATTTTCTGGCGAAGTCCGGCGATGCTCCGCCGCGTTGAGCTCGCCAGAGCCAACTCTGGCGCCGTCCGCCAACGTGGCTGGCCGGGCCCCACCCCTGGCTCACTGCCAATGGGCCCTACGGGCCCAAGTTGACTGGGTTGATCCAGTCAACTACTGACTGGACAGCCCAGTGCGACTGACGTGCGAGTCCCACCGCTTAATCCTCTAATTAAAACTAATTAGTTTAGTTAATTAGCCACTGACATGTGGGCCCAGTAGTTTTACTAACTAAATTTAGATTAGTTTGAACTCTGTTTAACCCACTGTCTATGATAGGTGGGTCCCCCATGTCAGTTTTGACCAGTCAACCGGACTGTTGACTGCTGACGTCATCAACGCGTCATGCTGATGTCATATTTCCTTTCTATTAATTTAATTAATTTCACAAATGTTTAAAACTTTGAAAAATCATAGTAATTAAACCATAACTCTAATGAAAAGTTGCTCAGAAACATCCAACGAATCGGAATACGTGGTCCTTTCATCTGTCATGTGCTCCTAGCATGCTGAACATGGAACCGCCCCCTCTCTTTCGTTTGTCCGAGAAAAGCCAGACGTCGGGAAAACCCCTCCGGATGTTTTCCCTCTCCATCTACAACATGTAGTATTGTGTTAGAGCACTCCTAGCGTAGCTTACTGCCATGTCGTGCTTTCTATTGCATTTGTATGCTTGGTATTTATTGTTTCTTCCCCCTCTTCTCTCCGGTAGACCCCGAGAACGATGCTGATGCCCTTGTGATCGACTACATCGACGATGACACTTCTTCCTTTTCAGCAGAGCTTCCAGGCAAGCAAACCCCCCTTGAGCATTCCGATATTGCCCAATTCTTTCCCTCTCATGCTTGCATTAGAACTGCTACTACTTTATGCATGATCCTACTCTGATGGATAGCCTGTTTTTGTTACCTGCTTTCATATCTGACCTGCTTATCCTAAACTTCTTAGTATATGTTGGTTAGAGATCCATCAGTGACCCCACCTTGTCCCAGTTGCCTCGCTTTATGTTCGATGACTCGATCAACGTGATCGACGTCAAAGCCCCGACACCGCACATCTAGCCCCCTAGTTGTACGACTCCGCAGAGTTACCATCGAGTGCCGAGGGTGGAACCTCATACATTGCTCCTGATGAGAGCTCTATAGTGTAGCTATTCGGTCGTGGCCATCGAGGGTGATTTCCTCCTTAAACACTTCCGATACGGCTCTATTGTGCAACCCCTCAAGTGTGAACCTCGAGGGTGGATCCTCTTACGTTCAACTTGGTGATTACATCGAGTGGAATTCACCGGGGGTGATTCCTCGGGTTTCCCCCTTGGTGTTAGACACACAGTTACTATGGTTACCATGACTTTACACTGAACCATGTTACTAAAGACGGGTCGGCCCTGAGGGGTACCCGCACGAGCTTAATAGCGAGTGATGTGGAGTCGGGTTGACCTGGAAGGTGCCCGCGAGATACTTACGAGGCATGGCCGGGCATTCCTAGCCCTTGCCACAAGTACTCGAGACGGGGCGACGGGGTCACATCTTTCGTGAGTCTTTGCTTGTTACCGCGCATTACTAATCCACTACGATTTGGATATTTGATCCGAGGGGCCTCTGGCCTGATAGCACTAACCATCACATGGGCATTGTATGGGCTTTCTGCGTCATATGCATCAGCCGAAGCTTAATCAACGTCAGCGACTGAGCGGCGCACGTCGGGTTGGACCGCGTAAGCTCCTGCCTTGTTTAAGGAGGTAGCTAGGTCTGCTCACCGGCCGCGTACGCAACGTGCAGGAGTTCCCAGGGCGATGGCCCAAGACCCCTGGGGCATAGGTTTAGTCTGGCATGCTTGACCTCTCTATTAAGCCTAGGTCTGGTTGCGGCGTATTGTTTGGCCAAGGCCGGGCATGACCCAGGAAAGTGTGTCCGGCCAGAGTTAATCGAGCGTGGTGGGTAAGTTGGTGCACCCCTGCAGGGAAGAAAACATCTATCGATAACCTGTCCTACGGTAACGGACACTTGGAGTTGTATCCCGATCGATACAACTAGAACTGGATACTTGAGATGAGACATGGTTATGAGAAATGGATAGTATGGCTCTGGGATTGCTTTCTCGCAGGGAGTCGAGAAAGGATCTCTGGCCGAGGTTGATAACACTACTGCTACTTTACATTATGTTAATCTGTACTCTTCTATATGCTGCATGATGCTTGAAGATGCTAGTATTCGATAGGCTAGGCTTTCCCCTTCTCTTCTGGCATTCTATAGTTTAGTCCACAGATACAACCCATTTCCTTTGATACAGACGCATACTTAGTTTAGATCTGATGTAAGTCTTGCGAGTACTTTGGATGAGGACTCACGGTTGCTTTGCTACCTCCTTTTCTCCCATACCCATTTGTTGCGACCAGATGATGGATCCCAGGAGCCAGACGACACCATTGATGACTACTGCTACCTCGAGGGTGCCTACTACTATGTGATGACCGCTAATGACTTGGAGTAGTTAGGAGGCTCCCAGGCAGGAGGCCTTGCCTTTTTGATCGTTGTTGTTTTTGTGCTAGCCTTCTTAAGGCAAACTTGTTTCACTCATGTCTGTACTCAGATAATGTTGCTTCCGCTGACTCTTTTGTTTTCGAGCTTATGTATTCGAGCCCTCGAGGCCCCTGGCCTGTAATATAAAGCTTGTATTATTTTAATTTGTGTCTAGAGTTGTGTTGTGATATCTTCCCGTGAGTCCTTGATCTTGATCATACACATTTGCGTGTATGATTAGTGTACAATTGAATCGAGGGCGTCACAATACCCCCTCCGATGGAGCTCCGGAAAACGCCCCAAGATGGGATCTCACGGATACAGAAAGTTACGGCGGTGAAATTAGGGTTTTGGCTCCGTATCTGGTAGTTTGGGGGCACGTAGGTATATATAGGAGGAAGGAGTACGTCGGTGGAGCAACAGGGGGCCCACGAGGGTGGAGGGCGCCCCTAGGGGGTAGGCGCACCCCCTACCTTGTGGCCTCCTGGTTGATGTCTTGACGTAGAGTCCAAGTCCTCTGGATCACGTTCGTTCCGAAAATCACGTTCCCGAAGGTTTCATTCCGTTTGGACTCCGTTTGATATTCTTTTTCTGCGAAACTCTGAAATAGGCAAAAAATAGCAATTCTGGGTTGGGCCTCCGATTAATAGGTTAGTCCCAAAAATAATATAAAAGCGTATAATAAAGCCCAATAATGTCCAAAACAAAATATAATATAGCATGGAACAATAAAAAATTATAGATACGTTGGAGACGTATCAAGCATCCCCAAGCTTAATTCCTATTCGTCCTCGAGTAGGTAAATGATAAAAACAGAATTTTTGATGTGGAATGCTACTTGGCATATTTACAATGTAATTCTTCTTAATTGTGGTATGAATATTCAGATCCGAAAGATTCAAGATAAAAGTTCAATATTGACATAAAAATAATAATACTTCAAGCATACTAACTAAGCAATTATGTCCTCTCAAAATAACATGGCCAAAGAAAGTTCATCCCTACAAAATCATATAGTTTAGTCATGCTCCATTTTCGTCACACAAGAATGCCCTCATCATGCACAACCCCGATGACAAGCCAAGCAATTGTTTCTTACTTTAGTAATCTCAAACTTTTTCAACCTTCACACAATACATGAGCGTGAGCCATGGATATAGCACTATGGGTGGAATAGAATATAATGATGGGGGTTATGTGGAGAAGACAAAAAAGGGAGAAAGTCTCACATCAACGAGGCTAATCAATGAGCTATGGAGATGCCCATCAATTGATGTTAATGCAAGGAGTAGGGATTGCCATGCAACGGATGCACTAGACCTATAAATATACGAAAGCTCAATAAAAGAAACTAAGTGGGTGTGCATCCAACTTGCTTGCTCACGAAGACCTAGGGCATTTGAGGAAGCCCATTGTTGGAATATACAAGCCAAGTTCTATAATGAAAAGTTCCCACTAGTATATGAAAGTGACAAAACAAAAGACTCTCTGTCATGAAGATTATGGTGCTACTTTGAAGCACAAGTGTGGTAAAAAGGATAGTAACATTGTCCCTTCTCTCTTTTTCTCTCATTTTTTTGGGCCTTCTCTTTTTTTAATGGCCTTTCTCTTTTTTTATTTTTTTTATTTTTCCTCACTTGGGACAATGCTCTAGAAAATGATGATCATCACACTTCTATTTATTTACAACTCGATACTAGAACAAAGTATGACTCTATATGAATGCCTCCGGCGGTGTACCGGGATATGCAATGAACCAAGAGTGACATGTATGAAAGGATTATGAATGGTGGCTTTGCCAAAAATACTATGTCAACTACATGATCATGCAAAGCAATATGACAATGATGAACGTGTCATGATAAATAGAACGGTGGAAAGTTGCATGGCAATATATCTCGGAATGGCTATGGGAATGCCATAATAGGTAGGTATGGTGGCTGTTTTGAGGAATATATAAGGAGGTTTATGTGTGAAAGAGCGTATCATATCACGGGGTTTGGATGCACTGGCGAAGTTTGCACCAACTCTCAATGTGAGAAAGGGCAATGCACGGTACCGAAGAAGCTGGCAATGATGGAAAGGTGAGAGTGCGTATAATCCATGGACTCAACATTAGTCATAAAGAACTCACATACTTATTGCAAAAATCTACAAGTCATCAAAAACCAAGCACTACGTGCATGCTATCCTAGGGGGATAGATTGGTAGGAAAAGACCATCGCTCATCCCCGGCCGCCACTCATAAGGAGGACAATCAAAGAACACCTCATGTTTCAAATTTGTTACATAATGTTTACCATACGTGCATGCTATGGGACTTGCAAACTTCAACACAAGTATTTTTCAAATTCACAACTACTCAACTAGCACAACTTTGATATCACTACCTCCATGTCTCAAAACAATCATCAAGCATCAAACTTCTCTTAGTATTCAACACACTCATAAGAAAGTTTTTACTAGTCTTGAATACCTAGCATATTTAGAATTATTTAAGTAAATTACCATGATATTTAATACTCTCAAAATAATCTAAGAGAAGCATGAGAGAATAATAGTTTCTATAAAACAAACCACCACCATGCTCTAAAAGATATAAGTGAAGTACTAGAGCAAAAGCTATATAACTCAAAAGATATAAGTGAAGCACATAGAGTATTCTAATAATTTCCTAATCATGTGTGTCTCTCTCAAAAGGTGTGTACAAGAAGGATAATTGTGGTAAACTAAAAAGCAAAGACTCAAATCATACAAGACGCTCCAAGCAAAACACATATCATGTGGTGAATAAAAATATAGCTCCAAGTAAAGTTACCGATGGAAGTAGATGAAAGAGGGGATGCCTTCCGGGGTATTCCCAAGCTTTGGCTTTTAGGTGTCCTTAGATTATCTTGGGGTGCCATGGGCATCCCCAAGCTTAGGCTCCTGCCACTCCTTGTTCCATAATCCATCAAATCTTTCACCCAAAACTTGAAAACTTCACAACACAAAATTTAAAGTAGAAAATCTCGTGAGCTCCGTTAGCGAAAGAAAACAAAACACCAATTCAAGGTACTGTAATGAACTCATTCTTTATTTATGTTGGTGTTAAACCTACTGTATTACAACTTCTCTATGGTTTATAAACAATTTTACTAGCCATAGATTCATCAAAATAAGCAAACAACACACGAAAAACAGAATCTGTCAAAAACAGAACAGTCTGTAGTAATCTGTAGCTAACGCAAGATCTGGAAGCCCCAAAATTCTAAAATAAATTTCTGGACGTGAGGAATTTATCTATTAATCATCTGCAAAAATAATTAACTAAATAGCACTTTCCAAATAAAAATGGAAGCAATTCTCGTGAGCGCTAAAGTTTCTGTTTTTTACAGCAAGATTAAAAAGACTTTCCCCAAGTCTTCCCAACGGTTCTACTTGGCACAAACACTAATTAAACACAAAAACACAACCAAAACAGAGGCTATATAAATAATTTATTGAATAACAGAAAGGAAAAATATTGGGTTGTCTCCCAACAAGCGCTTTTCTTTAAAGCCTTATAACTAGGCATAATATTTCAATGATGCTCACATGAAAGACAAGAATTGAAGCCCAAAGAGAGCATCATAAAACACATGACAACCACATATAAGTCTAACATACTTCCTATGCATGGGCATCTTATAGGCAAACTAATTATCAAGGCGAGCAAAAACTAGCATATGCAAAGAAGAGGAAAGAAACAATAGCAATCTCAACATAACGAGAGGTAATTTAGTAACATGAAAATTTCTACCACCATATTTTCCTCTCTCATAATAATTACATGTAGGATCATAAGCAAATTCAACAAAATATCTATCACATAAAATATTTTCAACACGATCCACATGCATGCAAAGTTGACACTCTTCCAAAATAGTGGGATTAACATTAACTAAAGTCATGACCTCTCCAAACCCACTTTTATCAAAGATTTCATAAGATTGAACATTTTCTGAATATGTGGGATCTAAAGTTGACACTCTTCCAAACCCACTTTCAATAATATTGCAAACACTATTATCAATCTCATATTCATCATGGGGCTTAAATAAATTTTCAAGATCATAAGAAGAATCACCCCAATCATGATCATTGCAACAAGTAGAGGACATAGCAAAACTAGCATCCCCAAGCTTAGGGTTTTGCATATTATTAGAACAATTTACATAAATAGAATTCATAATAAAATCATTGCAATCATGCTTTTTATTCAAAGATCTATCGTGAATCACTTCATAAAGTAATTCATCACACTTTTCAGATTTACGAATTTCATGAAAAACCTCATAAAGATAATCTAGTGCACAAAACTTACTAGCAATTGGTTCATCATAATTGGATCTCTTAAAAAGATTAGCAAGTGGATGAGGATCCATAGGTCTTAGGTTCTCTGTTTAGTAATAAATAAACAACTGTTCCAACCATACGAGCAAACAAGAAACGGGCAAAAGAGGCAAATTGGGAAAGAGAGGGCGAATAAAACGGCAAGGGTGAAGTGGGGGAGAGGAAAACGAGAGGCAAATGGCAAATAATGTAATGCGGGAGATAAGGGTTTGTGATGGGTACTTGGTGTGTTGACTTTTGCGTAGACCTCCCCGGCAACGGCGCCAGAAATCCTTCTTGCTACCTCTTGAGCACTGTGTTGGTTTTCCCTTCAAGAGGAAAGGGTGATGCAGCAAAGTGGCGTAAGTATTTCCCTCAGTTTTTGAGAACCAATGTATCAATCTAGTAGGAGGCCAAGCACGAGTCCGTCGCACCTACACAAACAAATAAATCCTCGCAACAAACGCGATAAGGGGTTGTCAATCCCTACACGGTCACTTACGAGAGTGAGATCTGATAGATATATAAGATAATATTTTTGGTATTTTTATGATAAAGATGCAAAGTAAAATAAAAGGCAATAAAAATAACTAAGTTTGGAAAGATTAATATGATGGAAGATAGACCCGAGGGCCATAGGTTTCACTAGTGGCTTCTCTCAAGAGCATAAGTATTCACGGTGGGTAAACAAATTACAGTTGAGCAATTGACAGAATTGAGCATAGTTATGAGAATATCTAGGTATGAACATGTATATAGGCATCACGTCCAAGACAAGTAGACCGACTCCTGCCTGCATCTACTACTATTACTCCACACATCGACCGCTATCCAGCATGCATCTAGAGTATTAAGTTCAAGAGAACAGAGTAACACTTTAAGAAAGATGACATGATGTAGAGGGATAAACTCATGCAATATGATATAAACCCCATCTTGTTATCCTCGATGGCAACAATACAATACGTGCCTTGCTGCCCCTACTGTCACTAGGAAAGGACACCGCAAGATTGAACCCAAAGCTAAGCACTTCTCCCATTGCAAGAAAGATCAATCTAGTAGGCCAAACCAAACTGATAATTCGAAGAGACTTGCAAAGATAACCAATCATACATAAAAGAATTCAAAGAATATTCAAATATTGTTCATAGATAAACTTGATCATAAACCCACAATTCATCGGTCTCAACAAACACACTGCAAAAGAAGATTACATCGAATAGATCTCCACAAGAGAGGGGAATAACTTTGTATTGAGATCCAAAAAGAGAGAACAAGCCATCTAGCTAATAACTATGGACCCGTAGGTCTGAGGTAAACTACTCACACTTCATCGAAGGGGCTTTGGTATTGATGTAGAAGCCCTCCGTGATCGATGACCCCTCCGGCGAAGCTCCGGAAAAGGCCCCAAGATGGGATCTCATGGATACAGAAAGTTACGGCGGTGGAATTAGGGTTTTGGCTCTGTATCTGGTAGTTTGGGGGTACGTAGGTATATACAGGAGGAAGGAGTACGTCGGTGGAGCAACAAGGGGCCCACGAGGGTGGAGGGCGCGCCCAGGGGGTAGGTGATGACCCATAAGTATATGGGATCTATCGTAGTCCTTTCGATAAGTAAGAGTGTCGAACCCAACGAGGAGCAGAAGGAAATGATAAGTGGTTTTCAGCAAGGTATTCTCTGCAAGCACTGAAATAATTGGTAACAGATAGTTTTGTGATAAGATAATTGGTAACGAGCAAAAAGTAAAAAAAGCAAATAAAGTGCAGCAAGGTGGCCCAATCCTTTTTGTAGCAAAGGACAAGCCTGGACAAACTCTTATATGATGTAAAGCGCTCCCGAGGACACATGGGAATATCGTCAAGCTAGGTTTCATCACGATCATATGATTCGCGTTCGGTACTTTGATAATTTGGTATGTGGGTGGACCGGTGCTTGGGTGCTACCCTTACTTGGACAAGCATCCCACTTATGATTAACCTCTATTGCAAGTATCCGCAACTACAACAAAAGTATTAAGGTAAACCTAACCATAGCATGAAACATATGGATCCAAATCAGCCCCTTATGAAGCAACGCATAAACTAGGGTTTAAGCTTCTGTCACTCTAGCAACCCATCATCTACTTATTACTTCCCAATGCCTTCCTCTAGGCCCAAATAATGGTGAAGTGTTATTTAGTCGACGTTCACATAACACCACTAGAGGAGAGACAACATACATCTCATCAAAATATCGAATGAATACCAAATTCACATGACTACTAATAGCAAGACTTCTCCCATGTCCTCAGGAACAAACGTAACTACTCACAAAGCATATTCATGTTCATAATCAGAGGGGTATTAATATGCATATAGGATCTGAACATATGATCTTCCACCAAATAAACCATCTAGCATCAACTACAAGGAGTAATGAACACTACTAGCAACCCACAGGTACCAATCCCAGACTTGGAGACAAGAATTGGATACAAGAGATGAACTAGGGTTTGGAGAGGAGATGGTGCTAGTGAAGATGTTGATGGAGATTGACCCCCTCCTAATGAGAGGATCGTTGGTGATGACAATGGCGATGATTTCCCCTCCCGGAGGGAAGTTCCCCGACAGAACAGCTCCGCCAGAGCCCTAGATTGGTTCCGCCAATGTTTCGCCTCGTGGCGGCAGGGTCTCATCCGGAAAGATGGCTTATGATTTTTTCTCATCGAAAGACTCCATATAGCAGAAGATGGCCATCGGAGGGCCACCAGGGGGCCCATGAGGTAGGGGGCGCACCCAGGGGGTAGGGCGCGCCCCCACCCTCGTGGGCAGGGTGTGGTCCCCTTAGTGAACTTCTTGCGCTCAGTATTTTTTATATATTCTGAAAACGTCTTCCGTGAAGTTTCAGGACTTTTGGAGCTGTGCAGAATAGCTCTCTAATATTTGCTCCTTTTCCAGCCCAGAATCCCAGCAGCCGGCATTCTCCCTCTTTATGTAAACCTTGTAAAATAAGAGAGAATAGGCATAAGTATTGTGACATAATGTGTAATAACAGCCCATAATGCAATAAATATCGATATAAAACCATGATGCAAAATGGACGTATCAACTCCCCCAAGCTTAGACCTCGCTTGTCCTCAAGCGAAAGCCAAAATCAAAAAATATTTCCACATGTTTAGAGATAGAGGTGTCGATAAAAATAAAATACGGACATGAGGGCATCAGGATCATTCTTAGAGCAGCAACTTATATAATTATTGTTATATGATCTCTTATGCTAGAGTAATAATTCAATCACAATTTCAAGTATGAATCATAAACTTCATTGAAAACTAACAAACTATAATCTCAGTCATTGGAGCAATTGCAATTTATCATAACATAGGAAAGAGTCAATATAAGAGCTTTTCAGCAAGTCCACATACTAAACTATCATATAGTCTTTCACAATTGCTAACACTCACGCAATACTTATGGGTATGTAGTTTTAATCGGACACAGAGAAAGATAGGGGCTTATAGTTTTGCCTCCCAATGTTTTACCTCAAGGGTAATGTCAACAATAATAGTTCATTTAAACTCACATCCAATTAGCCATATATACCAGGATCTTTCCAACATGTTGTGCTTGCCAAAAGATAAAATGTAAAAAGGAAGGGTGAAGATCACCATGACTCTTATGTAAGGTAGGAGATAAAGGTAAAATATAAGCCCTTCACAGAGGGAAGCAGAGGTTGTCATGCGCTTTTATGGTTGGATGCACAAAATCTTAATGCGAAAGAACGTCACTTTATATTGCCACTTGTGATATGGACCTTTATTATGTAGTCTGTCGCTTTTATTTCTTCCATATGACACGATCGTATAAAGCTTATTTCCTCCACACCAATAAATCATACATATTTAGAGAGCAATTCTTATTGCTTGCATCGATGACAACTTACTTGAAGGATCTTACTCAATCCATAGGTAGATATGGTGGACTCTCATGGCAAAACTGGTTTAAGGGTGTTTGGAAGCACAAGTAGTATCTCTACTTGGTGCAAAGAATTTGGCTAGCATGAGGGGGAAAGGCAAGCTGAATCATGTTGGATGATCCCAGACAATATAATTTATCTTAGATGTAAGAAAACATAACCCATTACGTTGTCTTCCTTGTCCAACGTCAACTCTTTAGCATGTCATATTTTAATGAGTGCTCACAATCGTAAAACATGTCCAAGATAGTATATTTATATGTGAAGACCTCTCTTTCTTTATTACTTCCTATTAATTTCAACGATGACCAAAACTATGTTTGTCAACTATCAACAACTTTTATTCACCATACTTTTTATATGTGAGCTCATTACTCTCCAGAAGATCCATATGATCTCTTTTATTCTTTTTATTCTTTCTCTTTTATTGTATTCCCTCAGGATCATGGCAAAATAATCAAGCCTTTGACTCAACACTAATCTTTATTATATATAGCTCACGGACTCGATTACATAGAAGGATCATAAAGCAAAACTCACAACTAGATCATACTAAAAGCTTTTATTCTACTAGATCAAAATATTACCAAAGGGATCAAACTAAGAAAAACGGTAAAGATAAAAGTGATGGTGATATGATACCGTGGCACTCCCCCAAGCTTGGCAGTTGCCATGGTGAGTGCCCATACCCATGTGATTATGTCTCCTTTGTTGGTGAAGAAGTTGATGGTTTTGTTGATGGCGTAGGCTTGTCGTCCTTCTTCCAAGGTATAGGCTCACCATCATAGAAGGATGATTGGGTCTCCTGAAACCTCAAATCTGCAGCCAAACTCATCCTCTTGAATATATATTCATACTCACAGTTTTGATTTTGCATGTCATAGATCTGGGCTTGGAGGTGCTCGATTTTCTCATGAAGCTTGAAGATGGCCTCCCCAATGTCCTTGATGTCCAGCTTGTGGTTGTTGGTGAACTTCGTGATCATAATGTGATTGGAATCGAGTCCACGCTCCACCATCTCCTGACACTTGAAAACTTCTTGCTCCAATGCCTCGAGCCTTGCCTCCGTGCTTCCGGTCTTCCTGGGCCCCTCAACATTGCGGATGTGCAACAACCCCTCACGCATCTCAATGGTTTGAGGATGTTGCAGCACTTTCGCGAGGTAGGGGTTTCTGACCTTCTCGAAGAACTAGTCCTTGGGGGCACTTGAAGAAGACATGACGACCTGGATCTGTTAGAAAAACAGCTCGAAACAAAGACAGGAGATTTTTGTGTGATACGGGAGTCAAAACCTCCGGGAGATAATATAATGAATTTTTACTGACCAAAATACGTGTCATGTAAGAAAACGGAGTCCGGAGAGCACACGAGGTGCCCACGAGGTAGGGGGCGCGCCCTCCACCCTTGTGGAGCCCTCGTGTCCTTCCCGGACTGCTTCTTATTTTTCTATTTTTCTAAATATTCCAAAACGGAAGAAAATTGCCATTAGAACTGTTTTGGAGTCGGTTTACTTACCGTACCACATACCTATTCCTTTTCGGAGTCTGAAACGTTCCGAAAAGTGTCCCTTATGTATTCCTCCGGGGTTACGGTTTCAATAACATTGGTTTCAACATTTATAGGATTACCTAAGATATAATGTTTAATTCTTTGACCGTTCACCACCTTCGGGTTTGTGTCTTCGAAGTTATTGATTTTTATGGCACCGGAACGATAGACCTCCTCGATAACGTAAGGACCTTCCCATTTAGAGAGAAGTTTTCCTGCAAAAAATCTTAAACGAGAGTTCTATAGCAATACATAATCACCTACATTAAACTCACGCTTTTGTATTCTTTTGTCATGACATCTTTTAACTTTTTCTTTAAATAATTTGGCATTCTCATAGGCTTGGGTTCTCCATTCATCAAGTGAGCTAATGTCAAATAACCTCTTCTCACTAGCAAGTTTGAAATCATAATTGAGCTCTTTAATAGCCCAATAATCCTTATGTTCTAGTTCGAGAGGCAAGTGACATGCTTTTCCATAAACCATTTTATACGGAGACATACCCATAGGATTTTTATATGCAGTTCTATAAGCCCATAATGCATCATCAAGTTTCTTGGACTAATTCTTTCCAGATCTATTAACAGTCTTTTGCAAAATTAATTTGAGTTCTCTATTACTCAATTCTACTTGACCACTAGACTGTGGGTGATAAGGAGATGCAATTCTATGATTAACATCATATTTAGCAAGCATTTTACGGAAAGCACCATGAATAAAATGTGAACCACCATCAGTCATTAAATATCTAGGGACTCCAAACCTTGGAAAAATAACTTCTTTAAGCATTTTAATAGAAGTGTTATGATCAGCACTACTAGTTGGAATAGCTTCTACCCACTTAGTAACGTAATCAACAGCAACTAAAATATGTGTATATCCATTAGAGGAAGGAAACGGTCCCATATAATCAAAGCCCCAAACATCAAAGGATTCAATAACAAGTGAATAATTCATAGGCATTTCTTGACGTCTACTAATATTACCAATTCTTTGACATTCATCACAAGACAAGACAAACTTACGGGCATTCTTGAAGAGAGTAGGCCAATAAAAACCGAATTACAATACCTTGTATGCAGTTCTATCTCCAGCATGGTGTCCTCCATAAGCCTTGGAGTGACACTTGCGTAGGATCTGTTCATGTTCATGCTTAGGTACACAACGTCTAATAACACCATCTACTCCTTCTTTATAAAGACGTGGGTCATCCCAAAAGTAATGTCTCAAATCATAGAAGAACTTTTTCTTTTGCTGGTATGTGAAACTAGGTGGTATAAATTTAGCAACAATGTAATTAGCATAATCAGCATACCATGGAGCAGTGTGAGAAGCATTTATGACATTTAATTGTTCATCAGGAAAGCTATCATCAATAGGTAGTGGGTCATCAAGAACATTTTCTAACCTAGACAAGTTGTCTGCAACGGGGTTCTCAGCTCCCTTTCTATCAATAATATGCAAATCAAATTCTTGTAGCAAGAGAACCCATCTAATAAGTCTAGGTTTAGCATCTTTCTTTTCCATAAGATATTTAATAGCAGCATTATCCGTGTGAATAGTTACTTTAGAATCAACAATATAAGGTCTGAACTTATCACAAGCAAATACAACTGCTAAGAATTCTTTTTCAGTAGTAGCATAATTTCTCTGAGCATTGTCTAGAGTTTTACTAGCATATTGAATAACATTTAATTTCTTATCAACTCTTTGCCCTAGAACAACACCTACAGCATAATCACTAGCATCACACATAATTTCAAAGGGTAAATTCCAATCAGGTGGCTGAACAATCGGTGCAGAGATCAATGCTTTCTTAAGTATTTCAAATGCTTCTACGCAATCATCATCAAAAACAAATGGTATATCTTTTTGTAATAAATTAGTTAGAGGCCGAGAAATTTTTGAGAAGTCCTTAATGAATCTCCTATAAAAACGGCATGACCAAGGAAACTTCTTATACCTTTGATGTCCTTGGGACATGGCATTTTTTCAATAGCATCAACCTTGGCTTTGTCAACTTCAATACCTCTTTTAGAAACTTTATGCCCCAAGACAATACCTTCATTAACCATTAAGTGGCACTTTTCCCAATTCAAGACAAGATTAGTTTCTTCACATCTCTGCAAAACTCGATCAAGATTGCATAAGCAATCATCAAAAGAGGATCCATAGACGGAAAAATCGTCCATGAAAACCTCACAAATCTTTTCACAAAAGTCGGAGAATACAGCCATCATGCATCTTTGAAAGGTAGCAGGTGCATTACATAAACCAAAAGGCATACATCTATAAGCAAAAGTACCAAAAGGGCAAGTAAAAGTAGTCTTTTATTGATCATTGGCTGACACAGGTATTTGAGAGAAACCAGAATAACCATCTAGAAAGCAAAAATGTGTATGTTTGGATAATCTTTCTAGCATTTGATTGATAAAAGGTAAGGGGTAATGATCTTTTTAGTAGCTTTATTTAATTTGCGGAAATCAATTACCATCCTATAACCTATAATAATTCTTTGCGGGATCAACTCATCTTTATCATTAGGAACGACAGTAATACCTCCCTTCTTAGGGACGCAATGGACAGGACTTACCCACTAACTATCAACAACGGGATAAATTATACCTGCCTCAAGAAGCTTTACTATTTCCTTTCTTACAACTTCCTTCATCTTAGGATTCAGCCATCGTTGATGATCACAAACTGGTTTGGCATCTTCCTCCAAATTTATTTTGTGTTGACACAGAGTGGGACTAATGCCCTTAAGATCATCAAGAGTATATCCAATAGCAGCATGGTGCTTCTTCAAAGTTTTCAATAATCTTTCTTCTTCATGCTCTGAAAGGTTAGCACTAATAATAACAGGATATATCTTTTTCTCATCAAGATAAGCATATTTAAGAGTATCAGGTAACGGTTTAAGCTCAAACACGGGATCACCCTTGGGTGGAGGAGGATCCCCTAGGATTTCAATAGGCAAATTGTGTTTCAGGATGGGTTCCTATTTAAAGAACACTTCATCTATTTCCCTTCTTTCATTCATAAACATATCATTTTCATGGTCCAAATATTGTTCTAAAGCTTCACTAGGAGGCACGGCAATAGAAGCAAGACCAATAATTTCATCTTTACTAGGCAATTCCTGTTCATGGTGTTGTCTACGAAATTTATAGAAATTAAATTCATGAGACATAACATCTAAACCAATAGTAACAACATCCTTTTTGCAATCTATCTTAGCATTAACTGTGTTCAAGAAGGGTCTACCAAATATAATGGGACAAAAGCTATCTTGTGGGGAACCAAGAACAAGAAAATCAGTAGGATATTTAGTTTTCCCACACAAGACTTCAACATCTCTAATAATTCCCATTGGTGAAATAGTATCTCTATTGGCAAGTTTAATTGTGACATCAATATCTTCTATCTCAGCAGGTGCAATATCATGCATAATTTCTTTGTATAAGTCGTAAGGTATTGCACTAGCACTAGCACCCATATCACATAAGCCATGATAACAATGATCTCCTATTTTAACAGAAATAACAGGCATGCCTACCACATGTCTGTTTTTATCTTTAGCACAAGGTTTAGAAATTCTAGCAGTCTCATCAAGGAAATGAATAACATGCCCATCAATATTATCAGACAAGAGATCTTTAACAATGGCAATATTAGGTTCAACTTTAATTTGCTCAGCAGGTGTATAAGTTCTAATATTGCTTTTACGAACCACAGTTGAAGCTTTAGCATGATCCTTTATCCTAACAGGGAAAGGTGGTTTCTCAACATAAGCGGTAGGAACAATAGGATCATTATAAGTGACAGTCTTTTCTTCAACTTTAATAGGTGCAGCTACTTTTACTTCTATGACAGGATGATATTTAAACCACTTCTCTCTAGGGAGATCAACATGAGTAGCAAAAGATTCACAGAAAGAAGCTACTATCTCAGAGTCAAGTCCATATTTAGTGCTAAATTTACGAAAAACATCGGTATCCATAAAAGATTTAACACAATCAAACTTAGGTGTCATACCTGACTCCTTACCTTTGTCGAGGTCCCAATCTTTAGAGTTGCGTTTAATTCTTTCCAATAAATCCCATTTGAATTCAATAGTCTTCGTCATAAAAGAGCCAACACAAGAAGTATCGAGTATGGTGTGATTGTTATCAGAAAGCCGAGCATATAAATTTTGAATAATCATTTCTCTTGAGAGCTCTTGATTGGGCCATGAATATAACATTGCTTTAAGCCTCCCCCAAGCTTCAGCGATGCTTTCTCCTTCGCGAGGCCAAAAATTATATATATAATTGCGATCACGATGAACAAGATGCATAGGATAAAACTTCTGATGAGATTTCAATTTCAATCGTTTGTAGTTCCATGACCCCGTATCATCACATAGCCTATACCATGTAGATGCATCTCCCTTCAAAGATAAAGGGAAGACCTTCTTATTAATAACATCTCCGGGCACACCTGCAAGCTTAAATAATCCACGAACTCATCCACATATATTAGGTGCTCATCAGGATGCTTTGTTCCATCTCATGCAAAAGGATTAGCTAGCAGTTTTTCTAACATACCCGAAGGAATTTTGAATCAGACATTTTCATTTTCAGTAGGTTCAGTAGGTTGAGGAGCAACTCTTTGCTCTACTGGTCGGGGTGAAGATACCCTGAACAAGCCCCTTAGAGGATTACTTTGCATACTAACAAGTGACAGTAAATTTCAGCACACTATATAAATTTTTCCTTACCAAATTCCACCTACCAAAGGAACTTCACTCCTCGGCAACGGCGCCAGAAAAGAGTCTTGATGACCCACAAGTATAGGGGATCTATCGTAGTCCTTTCGATAAGTAAGAGTGTCGAACCCAACGAGGAGCAGAAGGAAATGATAAGCGGTTTTCAGCAAGGTATTCTCTGCAAGCACTAAAATAATTGGTAACAGATAGTTTTGTGATAAGATAATTGGTAATGAGCAACAAGTAACAAAAGTAAATAAAGTGCAGCAAGGTGTCCCAATCCTTTTTGTAGCAAAGGACAAGCCTGGACAAACTCTTATATGATGTAAAGCGCTCCCGAGGACACATGGGAATATCGTCAAGCTAGGTTTCATCACGATCATATGATTCGCGTTCGGTACTTTGATAATTTGGTATGTGGGTGGATCGGTGCTTGGGTGCTACCCTTACTTGGACAAGCATCCCACTTATGATTAACCTCTATTGCAAGCATCCGCAACTACAACAAAAGTATTAAGGTAAACCTAACCATAGCATGAAACATATGGATCCAAATCAGCCCCTTATGAAGCAACGCATAAACTAGGGTTTAAGCTTCTGTCACTCTAGCAACCCATCATCTACTTATTACTTCCCAATGCCTTCCTCTAGGCCCAAATAATGGTGAAGTGTTATTTAGTCGACGTTCACATAACACCACTAGAGGAGAGACAACATACATCTCATCAAAATATCAAACAAATACCAAATTCACATGACTACTAATAGCAATACTTCTCCCATGTCCTCAGGAACAAACGTAACTACTCACAAAGCATATTCATGTTCATAATCAGAGGGGTATTAATATGCATATAGGATCCGAACATATGATCTTCCACCAAATAAACCAACTAGCATCAACTACAAGGAGTAATTAACACTACTAGCAACCCACAGGTACCAATCACAGACTTGGAGACAAGAATTGGATACAAGAGATGAACTAGGGTTTGGAGAGGAGATGGTGCTGGTGATGATGTTGATGGAGATTGCCCTCTCCCGATGAGAGGAGCGTTGGTGATGACGATGGCAATGATTTCACCCTCCCAGAGGGAAGTTTCCCCGACAGAATAGCTCCGCCAGAGCCCTAGATTGGTTCCGCCAAGGTTCCGCCTCGTGGCGGCGGAGTCTCGTCCGGAAAGATGGCTTATGATTTTTTTTCTTATCGAAAGACTCCATATAGCAGAAGATGGCCATCGGAGGGCCACCAGGGGACCACGAGGTAGGGGGGCGCACCCAGGGGTAGGGCGCGCCCCCACCCTCCTGGGCAGGGTGTGGTCCCCTTCATGAACTTCTTGCGCTCAGTATTTTTTATATATTCTGAAAACGTCTTCCATGAAGTTTTAGGACTTTTGGAGCTATGAAGAATAGGTATCTAATATTTGCTCCTTTTCTAGGCCAGAATCCCAGCTGCCGGCATTCTCCCTCTTTATGTAAACCTTGTAAAATAAGAGAGAATATGCATAAGTATTGTGACATAATGTGTAATAATAGCCCATAATGCAATAAATATCGATATAGAAGCATGATGCAAAATGGACATATCAGTAGGCGCGCCCCCTACCACGTGGCCTCTTGGTTGATGTCTTGACGTAGGGTCCAAGTCCTCTGGATCACGTTCGTTCCGAAAATCACGTTCTCGAAGGTTTCATTCCGTTTGGACTCCGTTTGATATTCTTTTTCTGTGAAACTCTGACATAGGCAAAAAATAACAATTCTGGGCTGGGCCTCCAGTTAATAGGTTAGTCCCAAAAATAATAAAAAAGTGTATAATAAATCCCAATAATGTCCAAAACATAATATAATATAGCATGGAACAATCAAAAATTGTAGATACGTTGGAGACGTATCACTTGCCCTTCGTGCCACTTGAGTTGCTCTTGTTGAAATTGGGCCTTGAGTTTTTCTTGCTCCAAAATTGCCTTGAAGCAAGAGCCATGTGTTCATGATAGGCATACTTTGTATCTTTGGGGTTGCTCTCCTCTTCTTCGTCGTCCTCTTCTTCCACACTAACCTTGGCCTTTAATGCAACGTTGGGATTCTTTGCTCTTTGAGAACGCAGCACCGCATTATCGGCGGTCTTATCAAAGATGCTCATGGCCACAAACTCATGCAACACTTCACTTGAGGACAAGGTGTGGAATTCTGGCCTTTGACGAATGACGGAGGACATGGTCTTGTGGTAAGGCATCATTGCCTTGAGGAATTTGCGCTTGATCCAATTGTCATCCGTGTCCTTGCTCCCATGATCTCGGAGTGACACTGCAAGTTTGGTTACTCTCCGATAAAGCTCACGAGGTTCTTCATCTTCTTTCATTGCAAACTCATCGGCTTCATCTTGCACTACTTCATAGTTGGAGCGTTGAATGCTTGCGCTTCCCTTGTAGAGGGAAACAACTTAATTCCATGCATCTTTGGCCATGGCGAAGGGCCAGAGATGAGGAAGATCTTTGGGTGGAATTGCATCTTGGATGATGAAGAGAGCGTTCCCATTGAATTGATTATCCGCGGCTTCTCTAGGAGTGAAGTTGCTTCAGTCATGCGAATAGAAACCTTCTTCAATGATTCTCCAAAGATTAGTATTCACATGATTTAAATGACGCTTAAAGCGATAGACCCAAGAATCAAAGTCCTCTTTTTCACAATCTTAGAGGGAGGACCGGCATGATTCAAATGAGTGGAAGGAATCGGTCCACCATAAACAAGTGGAGGTTCCACATGGGCAAAGATGTCGGTGCCATTTTTACCACTAGAAGAAGGAACTTGATCACTAGTAGCTTCCCCCTTGTCGGAGTTAGCATCCGTCACCTTGTTAGTGGGATCACCCACTCTCAACAGTGCGGTGGATAGTTTAAGCCCTTCTAGGAATTTATTAAACATGCTTTCAACCTCGGTCGTCATGGAGGTTTTTAATGTGTCCAAAGCCACATTGAATTCCTCACGAGAGACCGCGGTTCCCCCATCGGTCGTAGACGAGATTGGATTCACACCAGAGTGCTCCTCCACACCGTCTACGGTGTCAACCATACTCTTTGGACGGCAAAGTACTTAAAAAGAGACGAGGCTCTGATACTAATTGAAAGGATCGAAATAGTTGACTAGAGGGGGGTGAATAGGCAACTAACAATTTTAGCTTTTCTTTACCAATTTAAACTTTGCATCAAAGTAGGTTGTCTAGATATGCAACTAGGTGAGCAACCTATATGATGCAACAACAATAAGTACACAAGAAAGCAAGGGAAACAACACAAAAGCTTGCACAAGTAAAGGCATGAGATAACCAAGAGTGGAGCCAGTGAAGACGAGGATGTGTTACCGAAGTTCCTTCCTTTTGAAGGGAAGTACGTCTCCGTTGGAGCGGTGTGGAGGCAGAATGCTCCCCAAGAAGCCACTAGGGCCACCGTATTCTCCTCACGACCTCACACAATGCGAGATGTCATGATTCCCCTATTGGTGCCCTTGGAGGCGGCGACCGGACCTTTACAAACAAGGTTGGGGCTCTCTCCACAACCGAATTGGAGGCTCCCAACGAAACCACGGAGTTTCACCACAATGGAATATGGCTCCGAGGTGACCTCAACCGTCTAGGGTGCTCAAACACCCAAGAATAACAAGATATGCAAGGGATGAGTGGGGGGAATCAAATTTCTCTTGGTGGAAGTGTAGATCTGGGCCTTCTCAACCAATCCCTAGACAATCAACAAGTTTGATTTGCTAGGGAGAGAGATCGGGTGAAAATGAGCTTTGGAGTAACAAGGAGCTTGGGGGAAAGGAGGCAAGTCAACTTGGAGAAGAAGACCTCCTTTTATAAGGGGGAGACAATCCAAAAGTTACCCCCCGCTCAGCCCCGCACAGGGCGATACTACCCTGGGGGGGTACTACCGCTGCGGCCAGCGGTACTACCATTCCACCTCGCGGTACTGCCGCGCAGTGAGAAGAGAGCAAGAAGCAGAGCATGACCTAGACCCAGGGCGGTACTACCATGGATATAAGGGCGGTACTACCACTAGGACCAGATCTCAGGGAGAAGGCCGCAAGGGAGCCTTCAACGAAGGGGAAAAGCTCAGAGGGTGTAAAGGGGATGTGTACGTGTTGATTCCACCCTAGCCTAGCCAATGCGGATCCCCTCTTGATAGTACGGCGACTCTTACGACACAAGACCACCAAAACTGAATCGAAAGGGCTACAACGTCTCCACTTCAAACTCTAAGGGGAGGAAATCGTCTCGCCAAAGGATGAAACTCTGAAATACTCAACGCACATGATTAGTCCGCAGATATGTTATCATCAATCACCAAAACTACTTAGAGAGAAACATGCCTTAACAATCATTCAAAAGAAAAGGCAAAGTGCTCTTTTATTGAAAATTGATTTTGAAAAGGCATATGATAAAATTAAATGGTCTTTCCTTTTTCAGATGGTTGGATTAAAAGGATTCCCTGATAAATGGGTAGACTGGGTGATGGAAACCAGTAGGGGGGGAGTTTGTGTTAAAGTTAGTGAAAATCTAGGGAAATATTTCCTCACTCACAAAGGATTGAGGCAGGGAGATTCTCTGTCACCTCTTAACTTTGACCTGGCAGCTGATGCTTTAGCAATTATGCTGGACAATGCTAGAAAAAAATGGTCTGGTTAAAGGGATTCTAAATGAAAATGTTCCAAATGGGGTTAACATGTTACAATATGCAGATGATACTATCTTCTTATTGCAAGATGATTTAGACAGTGCCCATAATCTAAAATATATCTTGTGCCTCTTTGAGCAAATGTCTGGGTTGAAGATTAACTTTCATAAGAGTGGGCTATTTTTATTTGGGGAAGCCATTGATAAGAAGGATGAATATGCAAAAATATTTACGTGTCCTATAGGTGCCTTTCCTATGAAATATTGAGGATTACCAATTGATAAAAATAGAATTGACAATAAACATTGGAAACCTCCTGAGAGTAAAATGGAGAGAAAATGTGAAACTTGGCAAGGCAGATTACTTGCCAGTGTAGGGAGGGTTACACTGATACAATCTTCTTTGACAGGCATACCTTATTTTATGATGTCTTTTTATGGGTTACCCGTGGGCGTAAACAAACGTATGGATTTCTTTAGAGCCAGATTACTATGGAAAGACAATGATCAAAAGAAAAAATACCATTTAGTTAAATGGTCTGAGGTGTGCAGACCGAAAGATATGAAAGGTTTGGGGATCCAAAAACTCACCCATATGAACAAAGCTTTATTGTGCAAATGGTGGTGGAAGTTATACACAACCGAGGGGTTGTGGCATGACATTATTTTGAGAAAATATACAAGGAATAAAAACCCGGGTAGTGTATCTGTCAAACAGGGAGATTCTTAGTTTTGGAGGGAGAGTCTGAAACATAGAGACCATTTTACCTCGTTATGTAAGTTTACAGTGGGAAAAGGGGACATAACACGATTTTGGGAAGATTGATGGATTGGATCTGCTCCACTTAGCAAAAACTTCCCTAGGTTATATGATATATGCTTTGATAAAAAGAAAACAGTTAAGGAGGTCCTAGATAATGGTATTGATAATATGCATTTTAGAAGGACTTCCACAGGGGATTCAAGAGAGCTCTGGGAGCATATTAAGGAAGCCTGTAGCTCGGTGATTTTAAATGGAGACAAAGATGAGGTGAAATGGACACTAACTAAAAAGGGATTTACACTGTAAAATCCTTCTACAGACATTTGATTGAAAATGGTATCCAATACCCACACTTATACATGTGGAAAACTAAAATTCCATCCAAAATCAAAGTAATTATGTGGTTGGCTATGAGAAATAGTATACTTACAAAAGATAATTGGCTTCGCAGGGGGTGGAATGGTGAGGACAAATGTCCTTTCTGTGGACTTAAAGAAAATATCAATCACCTTTTCCTCTCTTGCTCTGTTGCTAGGTTGTTATGGAACATCTTGAAATGTGCTTTCAATTTAAAAAACATCCCAGAAGATCTTGACCTGGTAATGAAAACGGGGTAAAGACTTTTGGAAAATATGAGATACCTTCGTAAATTTCTTAGCAGAAGTACTGAAAACTTGATGTGGTTGTCATTTTGTAACATAAGTAGTGAAATGACATCATTTCATCCTATGTTACGAAATGACAACCACTTTTGTGATTGCATAACTATTTTTTCGACCTACTGATTCCTTCTAATTTCCACAAGTTAGCAAACTCTTGGGGACAGATCACACAGATCCATGATAATCACAAAATTAGTCGCCCAATAGCTCACATAGATGCATGCTAATCACACAGATCCATAGGAGGAGAAGGAGATTCGGGACAGAGCTTGCGAATGGCGGCTGTGGGCATGCGTGTGCGTGCGGGGCAGGGGTGAATGCGCGTGCTCGCGCATGGGTGCGTGTGGTTGCTCGCGCCTGTACAATAGTAAGGGGAGCATCTCCCATGGCCACGGCAGCCATGGCAGGGAGCTCGACTCCGACCAAAAAGCGCACAGGGAATGGCAGGACCCCGCCTAGCCGCCTGCTTACATCCGCATCGGCAGAAGCAGCAGCGCAAGGGGCAGAGAGAGATGAGGGATCCGAGAGGGATGCTGCCGCTTTGCGGTTTGGGCAAAGGCCGCACCTTGAGCTCGGTCTTGCTCACCGACGCGGTTTTCACTTCGTAACATAAGTAGTGAAACATAGCTGTGGTTGTGCGCGTTGCGAAGAGACGGCACCAGCCACACTGGGTGGTCAAACCCCGCGCTATTCATTAGATGAGCACAGTGACCTATCCTTCCTCGACGACCAATGGCCTCCTTGGAGCCCTAGGAGGAGAAGGAGATTCGGGACAGAGCTTGTGGATGGCGGCTGTGGGCATGCGTGTGCGTGCGGGGCAGGGGTGAACACGCGTGCTCGCGCATCGGTGCGTGTGGGTGCTCGTGCCTGTACAGGAGTGATGGGAGCATCTCCCATGGGCACGGCGGCCATGGCAGGGAGCTCGACTCCGACCAAAGAAGAGGAACTTATAAAAGCTAAGGCTCTTATCAAGAGAATTCCGTGGAGAAATGTACTTGGAGTCAGGCCTCTGCAACTAGATAACAAACTGGTTTCTTTTTTGATAGATTTATGGGATGAACCATCGGAATATGTCAGGCTCGATGGCCTGGCGAGCGTAGTCGGCAAGCTTAGGCAACCAGGCCATGCGACGGCAGCGGATGGCAGGAAGTCGAGTTGGGCGAACATGGACACCAGTGCCTCCACAGGGGTGGTGGCGTTGTTGGTGTAGCCTACCCCTGCTCGTTTAGGAGCGCTTGTCAACAACGTGTTGTGCTTGAGACCACCCACGTAGCGCACCCACCGCATGAACAACCCCACCACGCGTGTTGTGTGCTAGCTCGATCAACTCTTCGGGGTACGGGAGCATTTAGCTCTTGAGGCGGCCTCACACGACAAACATGTTGGGGCGGCCCGTGCACGCAGTTCAGCGTCTGATCCGTCGGGTGCGTCCATGCTGTCGGCGTGTGGTCGTCCAGTGCCTCCACGGGTGTGGTGGCGTTGTTGATGTAGCCTACCCCTGCTCGTTTAGGAGCGCTTGTCAACAACATGTTGTGCTTGAGGCCACCCACGTTGCGCACCCACCGCATGAACAACCCCGCCACGCGTGTCGTGTGCTAGCTCGATCAACTCTTCGGGGTACGGGAGCATTTAGCCACAGAGGCGGCCTCACACGGCAAACATGTCGGGGCGGCCCGTGCACGCAGTTCAGCGTCTGATCCGTCGGGTGCGTCCATTGTCAGGACCCTGATTCCAAGTCACATCAATCTAGCCGGTAACACCTCATATCACTTTGCAGCCTCACGCACGGTATTCCCACGGGTGTCGCCTTACCATGGCCCGGGACCGTTTGCGCCTTTTGGCTCACGTATATGATAGCGTCGCTAGCATCCATATGACAGAGAACCCGGGCCGACATGGCTAGTCGTGAACCCAAAGCGGCACCAACCTATGGGGACAGGCATACATGAATCACATCGAGCATGTCGGTCAGCAGCGTGTGAATCCGGGCTGTAGCACTGGGCTAACAGGACTCCGGGAACCCGGGCTATAGCAGGCTAGGCAGGACTCCGGATGTCACCGCGTGACATTTCCCCGAAGGGACAGACACAAGAACGAAGTGAAACACATGCCGGCCAGTCAAGTGTCCTGAGCCGTAGTGCTGGGCTAGCAGGACTCCGGTGAACTGGGCTGTAGCAGACTACTATGGCTCATGCAAGCACAAGACTACATTTCCCCATAAGAGAGGCTACCAAGGATAAACAACTAGATTGTCAGATCCCGCACATACCAAGCATTTCAATCATACACACAATATGCTCGATATGTGTAAATACAACATGGCATCACAACATAACTCTACGACTCAAGTATTTATTCATTAGGCTCCGAGGAGCGAGATATTACAAACATGGGTCTCATGACCCAACAATCACAGCATACAAATCAAGCACATGCGGAAGCTTAACATGTCTGGGTACAGACATCTACAAATGGAAAAAGGCTAAGAAGCCTGACTATCTACCAGATCCTGCCGAGGGCACAAGATCGTAGCTGAGTATCAAGCTAACGTCGAAGTCCACCCGGAACTACTAGCGAGACTGAAGTCTCTCTCTGCAAAACATAAATTAAGCAAACGTGAGTACAAAGGTACTCAGCAAGACTTACATCAGAAGTAGCTACATATGCATCAGTATCAACAAGGGGTGGTGGTGGAGTTTAACTGCAGCAAGCCAGCTTTGACTCAGTGGCTAACCTGAGCTACGACTGTAACTCTTTTGAGGTGGCGCACACGAGTCCACATATTCACCATATCAATACACCACTATGGATCCGCTCCCGTCTCCCTACGAGAACACCATCCATAGCACTCACGCTTATCTTGCGCATTTTAGAGTATCCACTTTCACTTGTCTATGAACTGTTATAGGCAACCCAGAAGTCCATTACCGCGGACACGGCTATTCGAATAGATGATGTTAACCCTGCAGGGGTGTACTTCTTCACACACGCTCTCACCACTTACCGTCGTTTACACGACATGTACTCGGCAACCTTCAAGCGGAAGCCCAACGAGGGTGTCGGCCACGGCCTACCTAAACACTCAAGTCTCTAGTCCAGGTTTATCGCCTATCCAGGTTCCATCCGCAGGGAGTCCGGCCGAGGTTTCCACATACGGCCCCGAACGATGTGAACAGGGTTCCCGAGACACCAAACGGGTGCCCGGTACACCGTGCCACGGTGTATCTACCGCATCATAGCCCACCCCTAGGGTCAGCGCTACGCACGGCCGCCAACACATATCCTATAAACACCAGAAACTAGTTGCAACTCCTAGACAGAGAACAAGGGTGATCAAGAAGCCAAGAGGGTCCATTGGTTTCGGGACCAATGCGTGGTAGTAACTGTTTCATGGATCACAAACACAGAACTCAGTTCCTAAGGACGGCTTCAATGAGACAACCCACCATGTACTCCTACATGGCCTCTCACCGCTACCTTTACCAAATCGTGTTCACACACTTAGCTCTCAACAGTAGGACATGTTTACACACCCCCGATCCATCCCCGATGAATCAGACCTGACTCAACTCTAAGCAGTAGCAGGCATGACAAACAAGCATGAATGAGTAGGCACATCAGGGCTCAAACAACTCCTACTCATGCTAGTGGGTTTCATCTATTTACTGTGGCAATGACAGGTCATGCAGAGGATAAGGGGTTCAACTACCGCAACAAATAACAGATGAATCGTTGTTGTCCTAATGCAGTAAAAGAGAGCAGGAGCGAGAGAGTGGGCTTGTATCGGAATGAACAAGGGGGTTGTGCTTGCCTGGCACTTCTGAAGATAACATTGAATCTTCATCAGTGTTAACGATCACAACATCGGAGCAGCGTCTATCGAGAGGGGACAATTACCGACAAACAAGGAAGAACGCAATCAATGTGATGCAACAATATGATGCATCATCATGACATGGCAATATGTTGTCGACTGAGCTAATGCAACTAGCAACAAGTTAAATGGAGTTGGTTTGAACACTAGGTTCAAAATAAAATTCAAACTATGAATTCAAATAGTGCATCATCATGTTTTGGACTAAACAGTGAGGTTAAGTTGTTCAAACATGCATGAAAATGCCATATTCAGATTCCTTGGATTTTTCTGATAATTTTTCATATATAATTTATTTCATTTGGAGTTATAGATTATTTTCTATGATTTTTAGAAGTTTTAGCTATTTTCTGTAATAAATAAATCATTTCTGATCTATTTAAAATCCCAGAAAAGCTTTACTGCATCAGCATTGTGCAAGGGTGATGCCAGCGGGTCAACTGGTCGGCCAGGTCCTGACCTGCGGGACCCATATGTCATTGACTCAGCTAATTAATATGGTTAATTAACCTTAAATTAAGCCTAACTAAAATGGCAGTGGGGTCGGGGCCCACATGTCAGTGGCTAACCTAACTAAATTAGTGTTAGTTTAACTCCTAATCTAGGTTTGACCAGGGGGCGGGGCCCACATGGTCAAATGGGTCAACCCCACCGGCGACATGACACCGGCGAGGCCCGAGACGGCGGCCCGGCTCGAAAAACGCCCACAGGGCACGGATTGCGACGTGGTTGGGTTCTACGGCGAGCTGGGGCTCGTGCGCATCCAACGGTGGCAGTGGGAGGGCGCGAGGTGGCCGGAATCTCGCCGGCGTTGAGGTTTGGCGGCGGCAGAGCCACGGGCGTCGACGGAATCGACGACACGGCACGCGGGAAGACCAGCGGTTAGCACCTACGGTTTCTACAAGCGCTCACAAGGCCAATGAGCATCTGCACGGGACCATTTGGTCACTGGTGCCTCGTCATCGGTGAGCTCGGGCAGCGGCGTGATTCAGTTAACATGGAATCGACGGCTACGGTGCGAACTCAGGCATGGCTTTAGGGGGAGAAGACTCGGGTGCTCACGGTGAGGTCGATGAGCAGGTCAGATGGCTCGGGGGAGGCCGGACGGCGACGTGGCGTTGCCGGCGATCTCGGTGCAGAGGCGGCGGGGTCGAGCTTGATGGCGAGGCTCCACTGCTTCCGGTGATGCGTGGCTCGTCAAGGACAAAGGGGAGGACGATGCAGAGCTTCTTGGCGCGTCGGCGGAGGGTGGGGTGCATGGTGGCTGCGGTGAACGGTGTCGACGGCGAGGGCAGTGCTCGGGCGCGGTGAGAGAGAGTGAGGGTGAGGAAGGGAAGGAACGAGAGAGAGTGAGAGAGGTGCGGGGCGTCTCCGTGGTGCATCCATAAGAGCCGGGGCGCCACAGTGGAAGCAGGAGCTGGCGCGCGCGTGCCGGCGGGCGTCGAGCACGCGCCCCTGTCCTTCTGTCCAAGGAGGAAGACGACAGGGGGCAGCGGTGGTGGGCTGGGCTGCCAGCTACAGTATTGGGCCTATTGGGCCACCAGGTAGGTGGACCTGGTGAGCTCTGCTCTTTTTTTTAATTTTATCTCTGTTTTGTTTTGTTTTTATTTATACATTTTGCCACTGATTCAAAATTCAAAATGAATTCAAAACAGTGCCAAAACACTCTGAGATATTTTATGTTACCTCTCTGGACTATTCCAAAAGTACATAAAACATTTCAAAGCATTTGAAAATATATTCATTATATATTATGAATATATCCCCAAATTCAAATAGATTATTGATTTAAATTCAGAGACCAAATAACTCCTTAAAAATGTTCCAGAATTTTGGTTTAATATATAACTCTTGCCAAAATTCACAACACTATTTTTAGGGCATTTTGGATTCACAGAATGCTATTTAAAGGGTGATTGCCCTTCTTTTAATCAGATTTCTGAGGTTTCAACAATCCTCAATTCAAGTTTCAGAAATTTAAACATGATGCAAGCAAGATGCAAACACTAGGCAACACCAGAAGCTAGGGGTGTGACAGCTCACCCCTACTAAACAAGAATCTCGTCCCGAGATTCAAGTCGTGAGGTAAGAAGACAGAGGGACACAAGATATCACAATCTTCACGATCCAGATGTATTCTCGAGGATGTTGATTCATTGCATCACCTTAATCTCGACGTCTTGCTTTGAGAACTACATCCAACATGACAACGAGTAGAAAGGAAAATTTAAGAAGAATTGACCTTCCTGAGGTTCGAGCAACTTAGGATCATCTTAATGATCACACGATCAACTCATGGAATGAGACATAGTAACATCTCTCGAGCTGAGACACGAAGCATACACCTAGAGGGATGGAGTGAAGCGGATGGCTAAGGTTAACTAGGTAGGCAACAATTCCATACTCGAATAAGATGGAGCATGAATTTCAAAGTAGCAAGGAGATATTTGCCATAATTTCGTAACGTGATACCTCGGGGAAGGTGACTCGTAGAATTATTCCCTTAAGTGGCAAAAAGAATTACTTTTGATTCATAGATCATTGAAGCTCTTCTCACCATCCTGAGGCAATCACAAACGATCATGTGAAGGAGCTTGAAGGAATGGCATACTCATATTAGAATGGATGATGTGGACTACCTTGTTGAAGACAACGCAATGGATGATTTTTCTTATCGTCCGAAATGGATGGGACCCATGGTAAGTCCACTTTTGAAGATGATCCTGAACAACAACTACTGAGGTGCAAGTTGGGAACAAAATGCAAATGTTGGGAATGATTCTGGTAACTGGGGAAGAACTCAACAGTCGAGAGTGAGTCCACTGTTTGAAAAGGTTATAACATAACCGAGGAAACTGGAAGTAAATCCCAGTTAACGCCAACGGTAAAACCTATTTCTTGCGCGTGCTCTCAAGAACTTGAGCATCTCCATATTCATCAAGGTTTTACCAATATCCGTGTCAAGGATCCTGGCAACACAACATACCACCATGATGAATGGTGATGGATGATGCAGATGCAAAGGAAGATAACACTTTCTCAGATTTCACCTTAGCGAGGCCAAGGGAAGAAAATCTGGATGATCGACCGAGAGACATTTATCACTCCGCTTCTAATGTTCTCCTTGATGTGCTAGGATAACCCATTTATTGATACGGTTTGGTATCTAGGACATCAAGTAAAAGGTCGGACTTCGGGAGCACAATAATCTGTAAGGATTAACTACGTAGGTAAATCCTACGAAATCCTCATGGGGAGGTGGCCAACTTTCTTCAATCGAGATACTACAATAGTAGGTCTTCCGGCTGGATGTGTTGGCCACGACATCCACATTACCGGTTACAGAGGGACCAACAATATAGTTCTTGGAGTATGTTCCAACCATCATATCTGCCCGAGATTCAGATCTGGTTGGTGTTAGGATATTCCAGACTCATCGAGTCTAGAAAGAAATGAAAGTTTGCAACACAAATCGACGAGATGTCATTGCGAGATTCTCAGGAAATGGACTATGGTAGTAAGCTCCAAAACATGAGCCGGTTTTGCTACAAACCTGTGAACACGCTGTCCCAGACAAGCATGACCACATAGTAGTCTTATAATAAAACACTACCGAGTCCAGATGGGGAACCATCATCGAGGATATCGAAGTCCTTGCGTAAGTCTAGCTCTTAAGAAGAAACTTCTTCTCCTTGAACAAATCAATCAGTGGCTTGGTGTGCTAGGGATACGTATGGAATGAAGATGATCAGTCTATCAGACCATAGAGTACTTCGCACGTGCATGACTGACTTGGGATGATTCCAGAGGAAGCAAAACAAACTTTTCCGAATTCACGGCGGCAACTTACATCAAATGCACGTGAATCAAAGGAAGTCACTTCTTTCATCCAAACATATACTTCATGAACGGGCATGAAGAAAATTCTTACACAAATTTCCAACACTAGCTGGATGTTCAACACAATCATGGAGGAGACAAAATGCCGCCGATGGGCTCAACAGTAACTCATCGGAATTTCCATATCACTGGACTTCCACCACTATGGGAACAATGTGATAGTATTGGTCAGACCAAAGATATAGTGGTGTATGCTCGAGGGACAACCGCAAGTAAGACAACATTACGAACATCGTTGGTTCTAATTTGATTTGACGATAGCCCACACCCAAATCAAGGTTTTGACAAGACAATAGATTCAACAACCGATCACGAGGAACAATCGATGAAGATATCATCTTTCTCCAACACACACGCACACACACGCAAGATATCCCTTTGCAATGAACTGAGTCGGACAAGCTTTTATCTTTCAACTCTCCAAGTTGTTGTTTAGCTTAACCAACTTGCTCAGGGTATCCGACACAGATTCTTGGAGAAAGGACGGTTTGGAGGAAAACCAACATGATCACGAACTCAACATAGCGGGCAGGTGACAACCTGGTAATACTTCCAAGAAGATATTTGGAACATCACGAACCACCGATATGTTACTAAGCTCGAGAACAATCTTGATTTTCAGGGCAAGACAATGTGATCAAGAGAATGATGGATTGACACACTCATAACTCATTGGTCGAGAGTGCACCAGAAACATTGATTAGGTAGCACAATCTACCTTAGAACAATGATTCAATAACCAACATGCTAAGAATGAAGTTATTGTCCTTTAACTACCAAGCAACGGGGTTGCTTGGAGTATTGATTTCACACATCACGATTCACTTGTCGACATTCCGGTTGCAACAACACGGAAACTGAGAAATGAATAATGATGGAGAGAGTATCACTACGTCAAGAATTCATGAGAGATGCTGCAATTCCTATGACAATCCTGACATAAAGGGGGTAATACTCCATGGTAGAACAGAACAAAAGCTGGATTGGCATTTTGATCTGCGGAATACAACTACTTTGACCCAATCCTAGAAGTGGACGAGGTACTGAAGTTTGTTTCTCCTAGTCATTCCGGAATAGAATGGCTTGACGGTCCACAAGAATAATAGGCATCGATGAACATGAATGCACACATACTCTTGACTATCAATTGATAGACAAAGGTCAGGAAACAACTAAAGAGGAATGACTCAAAGGAACATATATCTTTCTGAGTTGTGGATGCATAGATTAGTATGCCGAGCAAGCTCAACATTTCTTCCGGATAACCCATGCAGAAAGGTAGAACTGACAGAATCACAATTATGAATGGAGAACTCCTCAGGAGTACTCTAATGGTGATCTTTTGGTTCAAAGAACTTCTGCCTTAATGGTTCATGGTATTTGGAAGAAGGAAATACCACGGACCTCGAGGACTATCGCAAAGGTTACTAATATCTTAAAGGAACGAGCAAACACTATCAACAGGAGGTAAGTGGGGTGAATCTCGGGTTCAAGAACCCAGGAATAGAATACCTACTACTAAATGGCATCACAGGATGCTTTCAAGAATGATGGCCAGAATCATCACACTGGGGATACGAAAGCATTGCTAAATTCTCGAGGACACCTAGGGTCATAATAATAGCTCCAACATATAAGTCGAGGCAATGGAGTACCTCACAGACCGTGTGGTGTGCTTAATCTGGCCCAAAAGGACATCGGGAACGGAAAGAAAGGATTTGCAATTGCATCTGACTATTTAGAAACTTGGGATGACTCGGACAGCATAACGGCTGTAATTGCTCGAAAGATTTGAGACAACCTGCAAAAATGGTGGCATAGCCACTCAACATCACAAACTCAAGGTTCTGACGCCAGCTATGAACATATGGAAGTAGTAGGAACTTAACTGGGGCTTAAATCCATCAATCCTATAAGTCTCTATCATAGTAACTCATCATCCTGATAGATACATGAGAAGGCCTAGTTCTTAATCCCCGTGGAAGAGAAGAGGGTGACTCAGATCAGAGGGCATGAGATATAAGGAGTAAAAAAAGAGCCTTACGTTCCCTTCCACAATCAATTTCCTTACATAACTAAAGCATTTCTAGACTCGACTTTGGCCAGTTGGCTTGGTAATCCTACAGGCAGTCAGGCTCTGATACCAAAGCTATCAGGACCCCGATTCCAAGTCACATCGATCTAGCCGGTAACACCTCATATCACTTTGTGGCCTCACGCACAGTATTCCCACGGGTGTCGCCTTACCATCGCCCGGGACTGTTTGCGCCTTTTGGCTCACGTATATGATAGCGTCGCTAGCATCCATATGACAGAGAACCCGGGCCGACATGGCTAGTCGTGAACCCAAAGCGGCACCAACCTTTGGGAACAGGCATACATGAATCACATCGAGCATGTCGGTCAGCAGCGTGTGAATCCGGGCTGTAGCACTGGGCTAACAGGACTCCGGGAACCCGGGCTGTAGCAGGCTAGGCAGGACTCCGGATGTCACCGCGTGACATTTCCCTGAAGGGACAGACACAGGAACGAAGTGAAACACATGCCGGCCAGTCAAGTGTCCTGAGCCGTAGTGCTGGGCTAGCAGGACTCCGGTGAACAGGGCTGTAGCGGACTACTATGGCTCATGCAAGCACAAGACTACATTTCCCCATAAGAGAGGCTACCAAGGATAAACAACTAGATTGTCGGATCCCGCACATACCAAGCATTTCAATCATACACACAATATGCTCGATATGTGTAAATACAACATGGCATCACAACATAACTCTACGACTCAAGTATTTATTCATTAGGCTCCGAGGAGCGAGATATTACAAACATGGGTCTCATGACCCAACAATCACAGCATACAAATCAAGCACATGCGGAAGCTTAACATGTCTGGGTACAGACATCTACAAATGGAAAAAGGCTAAGAAGCCTGACTATCTACCAGATCCTGCCGAGGGCACAAGATCGTAGCTGAGGTATCAAGCTAACGTCGAAGTCCACGCGGAACTACTAGCGAGACTGAAGTCTCTCTCTACAAAACATAAATTAAGCAAACGTGAGTACAAAGGTACTCAACAAGACTTACATCAGAACTATGCCACCCAATATTCCTTATACCACCCAATATACTTGCGTTCGCTAGAATCGTCGTCCCGCACGGCCACGGCTAGATGGCTAACGCGCCGTTGTCTAGCGATCTGCATCTACCCGGCCGGAGGCCCCTCCACCTGGTCATCGACGGCCGCACGCGGGAGGTCGCCACCGGTGGGAGGCAGCGCGTGCACTGGCGTGTTTTCTTCAGCCTTCTTGTCGGTTCCTTATGCCACCCAATATTTCTTATACCACCTAATATACTTGCCGTCACTAGAATCGTCCTCCCACACGGCCACGGCTAGATGGCTAACGCGCCGTCTTCTAGCGATCTGCAAGCCCCTCCGCCTGGTCATCGACGGCTGCACGCGGGAGGTCGCCACCGGCGAGAGCCCGCGCGTGCACCGGCAGGTTTTCTTCAGCCTTCTTGTGAGTTTCTTTGAAAACTTCTCCTTCTGACCCCTGTTATTGGAGAGGAAGATCGCGCCTCTTGCGGCCGGCCAAGGCCTTATGCCACCCAATATTCCTTATACCACCCAATATACTTGCGGTCGCTAGAATTGTCGTCCCGCACGGCCACGGCTAGATGGCTAACGCGCCATCGTCTAGCGATCTGCATCTACCCGGCCGCAGGCCCCTCCGCCTGGTCATCGACGGCCACACGCGGGAGGTCGCCACCGGCGGGAGGCAGCGCGTGCACCGGCGGGTTTTCTTTAGCCTTCTTGTTGGTATTCCTTATACCACCCAATATACTTGCGGTCGCTAGAATCGTCATCCCGCACGGCCACGGCTAGATGGCTAACGCGCCGTCGTCTAGTGATCTGCATCTACCCGGACGCAGGCCCCTCCGCCTGGTCATCGACGGCCGCACGCAGGAGGTCGCCACCGGCAGGAGGCAGCGCGTGCACCGGCGGGTTTTCTTCAGCCTTCTTGTTGGTTCCTTATGCCACCCAATATTATATACTTGCGGTCGCTAGAATCGTCCTCCCACACGGCCACGGCTAGATGGCTAACGCGCCGTCGTCTAGCGATCTGCAAGCCCCTCTGCCTGGTCATTCCCAATCTTGAGCTTTTGTGTCTCCTTAATTCCTCTCATATCATGGTTTCCTAAATCTCAAAAGCTTGTCTTTTGTTTTCTTTCTCTAACGGAGCTCACGAGATTTCTGTTAAGTTTTGTGTTGTGAAGTTTTCAAGTTTTGCCTAAAACATTAGATACTATAGCATGGAGCAATCAAAAATTATAGATATGTTGGAGTCGTGGAGACGTATCATACATGATGCAATTGTTGCATATTGTGAAAGATGTCGTCCTTCTATTATCACACTTAACATGGCAGGTGAGGTAACAGAATGAAGACATCTTGTTCTATTACCACACTTAACATGGTCATCCTCTCGTTTTCTCTTCTTCCCGGACAATGACTGCGTGTTGTCGTGTGCCTCGCTTTTTAGCTGCTCCGTTCATGATGCCGACACCACCTTCAGCTGCTCCGTCCCTACAACTGGCGCCACCATCTTCTCCACGGCATACTATCAACAATGGTGCTTATGGGTGGATCCACCCCTAGCGCACAAACAACAACAGTAAAATACCTTTCCTTGTGAGTATGTGCTCATTGGAAAAGGGGATCAAACTCTTACCTATGGCACTTGTACAACAAGGAGAAGGATGAGGTGGTGGTGGCGGCGGTGCGTCAGCGAGGTTAGCGGACAAGGCCACAACAAGATTTGTCTTCTGGAGGTAAGCCCGGAGATCAACTGCGGCACCACGTGTGCCTAATAGCTTTTCCACCCACTGGCTCCACTTGCTCGCCAGCACCAGATTTGAGGACAAGCTCCTGGATGGTGGCACGCCCCAACGCACGGGGGCACGACCATTGTCCCAGCGACGTTAGGAAGAAGACGCATTAACTATCTATCATATGAAGGTCATCAGGTACCTTTTGACATTGTCCAGGAGGGCAGCAATGCGGTCCTCGCCACAGGCCACAGCCGTCTTCGTGTTCCCCTCCACATCAGCCCTCTATCATGAGCAGCCCGAGAGCTAGCATCTGGCCAGTTTTCAAAATTTGTTAGGTAATTTTCAAAATAGTTTGAATTTGTTGAAAGTAATCACAATTTCATAAAAGGGACTTAGCAGATACTTACCAGGTTACATAAAGCAAACTTAGCAGGTAAGTGACATATATATATATATATATATATATATATATGTGTGTGTGTGTGTGTGTGTGTGTGTGTGTGTGTAAAATGTTTGGGGCATCTAGGTGTCTGGGCACCTCGTTCAGATCCAACCCGTTTACACTTTTTTGTTTGGAAATAATCCCTAGTACCTTCCAAATATTCTCCTTTCCTTTTTCTGGTTGCATGCGCTGCACTGCCATTGATTGCGAATTGGTTTTCAAAAAAAGGAAGATATTGAGTCCCTCGAATGCTTTATTTCCTTTTATGAATTTTGCTGGCCATGTTAAAAGAGTTTGTACACTTATACTTTGGTACATATGTACCCAACGATTTATTTTAATAAAAATTGTAGGTACCTATAAACATAGCGTGATAGCCAGATATATTTGTAAGTGCTAGCGTAGGACCCCACGAAAAAGTGCATAGTCAAGATATGTTTAATCAAAATACACATACCCAGGGCTATTATATCTAATGAAAATACATATTGAAAGTATTATACCTATTGAGAATATACATATGCCCAAGGTATTGTATCTACTAAAAATATACACATATCGAGGTATTATACCTACTAAAAATTATGGGATAATAAAATATTGGCACGCCTCACAAAAGTGATATACAAAACATTACCTTATTTTTAATTAGACAGTGTCGCGTAACTAGAAATGATATAGCCAAAATCTACTAATTATACACAGGTGACGAATACCCGATCTTCTCGAGTATATACCCAGCTATGTAAAATCAATATCATATACCCCTTCTAATTCTCGAGTAACGAATACACCATGTTCTAATATCTTCCTAATAGAAATTAATTACTCTTTTGGGCAGGAAAATATTGTACATACCCGGTCGACGTATATACCCGACTATGTGACAAAAGGTAGAAAAATATAATACATAAATACCTACAAACATATATGCCCAACAATTTATTCCAAATAATTTGCATGCACATATATACTTTATGATTTATTCTAGGTATTAGATACATACAGAAGTATATACCCTACAATTTATTGCAAATAATTTGCATGCATGTATATACTCTATGATTTATTTTAGGTATTATATACGTACAAACATAGTCCGATATATTTGTACGTGGATACTCAAATTTTTGAAAAAAAATTAATAGTGTATACTAAGAGATTTCCGTAAATAACTCGATGTGAAATTTATTGGTATATACCCATAAATGTCACTACCTTTTTTTATAAGTGGATACATATACGTAAACAAAATACCTCAATAGATGATATGTTATGCTCAAATAAAAATGAATATCTATACAACATACCATGACAGAGATGTATCAAATGTGTGATATTGGATGAATCATACCAAAAAATATGTATTATCCTCACACGATTTTTGGGTATATACCCTAAAAACTACTAGGTATAGTACAAGGAGAAACAAGGTTTTTCTTATACCCATAGCAACTATACACACACCTATGTTTAAAAGGCATGTCAGCAATACTACTATTATGTAGAGAAAAAATTAGACAATTTTGAATAATTTCCTTCTATGGATGAATTACTATAGAATTTTTCTAGTGTTTTACACCCACATGCGTGACTAAATTAGGCAGTGTTTGGTACATACATGCTAATTAATGGCTCCGTCCAAATTAGAGCAAGTGATCACTAATCGCTAATTTACATGCGTGACTAAATTAGGCAGTGTTTGGTACGTGCATGCTAATTAATGGCTCCGTCCAAATTAGAGCAAGTGATCGCTAATTAACATGCAGTTAATGGAATTAATAAGTAAATTGCAATAAATGTTCAAATTTAATACTGCAAACGGGTATACCCGTTAGTGTCTATACCTAACACAACACACACATCCTAAAGCAATCCAAAGGTAGATAAGCAAGGAGGCTGGGCACCTAGGAGTCCCAAACGGCCATCATAT